>NW_007260561.1:319521-454160 GCF_000164805.1 Carlito syrichta | reverse complement strand
TTGGAGTCTCACTCTGTCGCCCAGACTGGAGTGCAGTGGCTGCTCCCGGCACTGCAGCCTCGACTGCTGGGCTCCAGCGATCGTTCCGCCTCAGCTTTCAAGTAGCCAGAATTACAGGCGCGCGCTACCACACCCAGCTAATTTTTGATTTATTGTAGAGATGAGGTCTTGCCAAGTTGTCCAGGTGGGTCTTGAACCCGCGAGCTCAGGCAATTCACTCACTTCAGCCTCCCAAAGGTGCAGGATTACAGGCTGAGCCACCGAGTCTGGCTAGAATTCAGTTCTTTAATCAGGTGGTAATTTCCAGACCACAGTGAGTGTTCAAGCAGAGTTTCTATGTGTTAGAATGGTACCCAGGGGAGTTCTGCACTGGGCAAGTGAGTTTGGGCTATTAGGGGTTCTCAGACTTGGTTGTGCATGAGAATCATCTGGCAGTAGATCTCAGGAATCTTTAATAAGCACCTCAGGTGGTTCTGATAAAGTCAGTCTATGAATGGGTGATTTAGACACACCGTACTGGAGCATGGGTGCCCTTTCAGCTGTATTCAGCTATGATGGGATTTCAGGAGGGAGGGCTTCCAGCAAGGAGACACAAAGGTAAGAAGGCAACAAACATATTTTGGAGTCATTTGGTTAGAAGGAAGTTTTCAAGTTGAGGAGCTGGGATCCAGTTGGAATAAGTTAAGACTGATATATGGAGAACTTTAGATGCTGGGCACAGGAGTTTATGGGTTACCATGCAAGGTTCCATGATAAATGTAAGGCAAAAGACGTTACAAATAAACTCATTCTAGAAAGGTGAGTGAAATGGCGAATAGAGGCAATTCCAAGGCCAGATATGGAGGCCAAGGTAGGAAGATCATCAGAGGCCAGTAGCTTGAGACCAGCCTGGGTAACATGGCGAGACCCCCCATCTCTACAAAAACAGATTTTTAAAAGATGGATAATTCTAGACACAACATTCCTTCCCTCTTGGAATTCTCAAACTTGGAATCAGTAGCTTGAGTTGGCACCCTCCACTTTTCTTCATTCTATAGTTGTTCTTAATTATATATTGGATGGTGATCGATCTACAACTTTACCACTCATTTCTAGTCCTAGCATGTGGACAAGAAGGGGGCTTTCCCTTATATGATTCTCCAGCTGGTAGAGGAAGTACCTGAGTGTCTGCTCAACAGAAAAGCAACAGATCACAGTTTTGGTGACAGTAGAAGTACTAAGGACTGTAAGCCAAAGTTCAGTTTCCCCTAAGGGACAAGTTCTCTTGCCTATGTCCAACCCATTGACTTCCTCCATAAGTGCTTTTGTTCTTATCTCTAGGCAATTCTTAAGTTAATTAGCTGAAATTATTAGCTCTGCTGCAGTGGAATGCACAATAACAGAAGGGGGGAAATGAGGTCATCAGGGAGATGCAGTTGGATGTTCAACACACAGAGGAACTGCAAATGGTTATTCTGACCAATTAAATCTTTTAAAAAAGTCTAAAACCCAAATCTACTTCTGAACCCTCAGAGAGCCAGGGAAAAATAAAAGCGCAAAGCATATTGTACTTACATAGTGTTCCTTCTAATATCTACCCACATCCTGAGGCAGTGAAATGTCCCTGAAGATGGTTTCCTGTGGGAATGTGTCATAGAAGGCAGAGAGAGCAGTGGGGCTTGTTAGAAGCTGTAGGTCTGAAGGCTTCTTTTCTTTATTAGTTGTGGGATTTGGGACCAGTCAGTTCCATCACCTGTAGAATGAAGGTAGACACACCAACCTCGAAGGGTATTGAGCTTGATATGTGAAGCACTCTTGAGCATACTTTTAGTTTGATAAATACAGGTTGAGTTCACAACTTTTTTTTTTTTTTTTCTTTTGCTGCAACCTGGCTTCAATACATGGTTGAATACTGGGACAATACATCATTTTTGTGACCCTTCCTTTGCAACTTCATGAAGACATCACTGTCTTCTAAGATTTTCTGTGCTATTTCAGAACCATTCTCAGCCAAACATATTTAAATCTGCACATTTCATGGAGGCATTATGATAATAATGTCTTTAAGGGTTTGAGAATTGTATTGATTTCTTAGGACTGCCATAACAAAGGACCAAATAAGGGGTGACTTAAAACAACAGAAATGTACTATCTTATGGTTCTGGAAGCTTGAAATCTGAAACAAAGGTTTTGGCAGTGCCATGTTCTCTAGGGGAGGGGCCTCTTCTGGCTTCTGGTGTTTGCATTTAATCCTTGGCAATCTGTGGTTTTTGATGCATCATTCCAGTCATATGGCTGTCTTCTTCCTGTGTGTCTCCAGATCGACTTCTTTCTATGTGTATCTCTCTGTGTACAAATTTCCCCTGTTTTATAAGTATACCAGTTGTGTTGGATTCAGGCTCACCCTAATGACCCTATTTTGATTTGATTACTTCTGTAGAAACCCTATTTCCAAACAAGGCCTGTGTACTGGGGATTAGAACCTCAAAATATCTTTTTGGGAGACACAATCAAATGTGTAACAGAAGTCATACAGATCTGGGTTAAAATCTTGGGCCATGCACTTTTTTAGATATGAACTTGGTCAAGTTATTCACTTCTCTAAGTCTCAGTTGCCTCATTTCTAAACTTGGAACTAGATTGTTAACTACCTCGTAGGGTGCCATGAGGATAAAAGGGGATAATGTTTTCCAAGTTCCTGACAAGTGAAGAAAAGGGGTATTTTCATGGACCTACCACTTTTTTTTAAAGAGAGAGAAAAACTCTACTTATAAGCCTCTTGGAGGAATGGGTTATGTTCTCACGTACTAGTTATAAGGGAGGCCCAGAAGGCAAAAATCTGACATTTTCAACCTCAACAATGGGAGATAAAGCCTTTCCAGCAAAGAAAAGGTAGGGTATACATGGGAAATGGTCAATGAGTAGGCAACCAACAGTGTCGGCCAGGCCTATGTGGCAACTGTCTTTCTTTCTTTTTTTGAGTCAGAGTCTTACTCCTTCACCCAGGTTTTAGTACAGTGGCACGCTCATGGCCATTCCCAGTGTTGACCTGCTAGGCTTTGGTGATCCTCAGACTTCCTTTGGTGATCCTCAGACTTCCAAGTAGCCTGAACTACAGGTGCGTGCTACCATGCCTGGCTAATTTTTGATTTATTGTAGAGATGAGGTCTTGCCAAGTTGCCCAGCCTGGTCTTGAACCCATGGGCTCAGGCAATCCACACATCTTGGCCTTCCAAAGTGCTGAGATTACAGGCTGAACCACCAAGCCCAGCCACAACTGCCTTTCTTATATATCCATCTCTTTGTATTTCCCCAGTAGAACTCGAACTTTCTCTGAATATTTATATACAGAGAAGTATGATTTGACTAAACCTGAGTGTTGGTAAGAGTTGGCTGGGGTTCTTCTCACTCCAGGGATGTACAGGGACCTGGATGATGTCATCTCCTTCAAACTCTTTATGACCTGAAGAATTAAGTTTAATTGAAGAAGTGTCCCTTTCCCCAGAGAAGGGTACAATTTTCCCATCAAGGGTATGTGATATGTTGGTTCCTCTACCATTCAATTTAATTTTTTTTTTTTTGAGTTGGAGTCTCACTCTGTCACCCAGCATGGAGTGCAGTGGCATGATCATAGCTATTGCAGCCTTGACTTGCTGTGCTCAGGTGATCTTCCACCTCAGCCCTCCAAGTAGCTGAGACTACAATGTGTGACACCATGTCTGGCTAATTTTTTTTTCTTTTTAATGATAGAGACGAAGTATCGCCAAGTTGCCTAGGCTGGCCTTGAATTCCTGAGCGCAGGTAATCCTCTTGCATCTGCCTCCCAAAGTGCTGGGCTACAGGCATGAACCACTGTGCCCAGCCATATTTTCCATTTAAATGAAAGACCAAGAAAGAAAGCAATAAGCAATGATGGAAACTTATTGTGAGAGGAGATTATTCTTAAGATTTGTTCAGCCCCAGACCCTCAGCCATACAGTAGGGTTTAGGAATAATGGTAGATGAATTCAGGCGGATAGAAATAGTTATTTCCAAATATGCTTCTTGACATAGAATTTCTGCTTCAAATAGAGGCTTACAAGGAAGTCCAATATATAAAACATATTTCAGCAACATTGTTCTGGTTGAAATGGGGTTGGTTAGGAAGATTCTGGCATATTCCTTTACAGTGTCCTTAGGACACTTTTGTGAAACTCCTCAACCACTAAGGGAGTTAAAAAATCACTAGGTTAAATGCTCATTGGTAAGGATGCTATTTCCACCCAGATCTGTCATGTCAATGTCTAAGTTTGAATCTGGGGAAAGAGAATGGAACTCCTCTGCAGAACAGGGAGCTCAAAGTTCTGTAGACTCATAGGAAACCTGCTTTCTCATGATTTCTCATGGGCTCTGTAATGCTACATCTCCCTGAAAGAGAGGACTCTCTGCATTCCCAATAAGATATCATGACCATCAAATTTCTCCCACACATTGAATCAGCTGCAAATCCTGACACTGACTTCAGAAAAGAAGGACTTTGTCAGCTTTTTGGTGCACATGAAGCTTCCAGCTCTTGCTCACACAAGATCCAATATTTCAATGTATAGGAATAGAAATGGCCTCCTCCATAATATTCCTTAAGACCACAGGCGGGGCATCAGGATCCTTGTAATATATATATTTAAATCTGGTTGTGTGGGTTGGGCATGGTGACTCACGCCTGTAATCCCAGCCCTTTGGAAGGCCAAGGTGGGAGGATCAATTGAGTCCTGGTCAACATAGTGAGACTTCTTGATCTCCACTAAAAAAAAAAAAAAATTAGCTGAGTGTTGTGGTGCATGCCCGTAGTCCCAGCTACTCCGGAAGCTGAGGTGGAAGGATCCCTTGAGCCCAGGAGTTCAAGGCGGCAACATTGTCTCTTAAAAAAAAAAAAAAATTAGCTCAATGGCTAAGACTCAGATTTTGCATTTGTAGTAATGATTTTGAGCTTAGCTTTGCCTCTTTCTTGATGTACAAACATGTCCAAATTACTTCTCAGCCTTAGTTCTATCATATATAAAATAAGGATAATAATATTTTCAGCTTAGAACTGTTGTGAGTCTTAACTGAAGTGATATGAGCATTTTTTCCTGTGTCTACTCTCAGTAAGCACCCCTATTGTTGTTGTTGAGAAGTATGGCAGGTGTGCCTTCAATCCTGTAAAACACTTTGACTTCCTAGCTGGGTCAGTGTTATCATTTTACTGTGATTGATCCTAATTTCAGAATCATGTTCTTTGCTTAAAGCCTCCACTCTCCTGTGAGGCAGGGCCAGGCTGCTTAGAATGTCCTGCAGTAATCTTGCACCACTTCCAGTTCAGTACCATAAGTAGAGGTGAGACAGAAAGAAATTGGGTAGGATGTCACACATGACTTGAGATCCTGTTATTCTGGCACAGGCATAGGTGAAGGGGTCGAGAAATACACAGTGAGTTGGACAGGAAAGGTCGGAGCAGGAAGAAGGGGGTGCTATGAAAAAAATCAATGCCTTTCTATCTAAAGTCCCAGGCCTAAATGCTAAAGGTTTGGGAGCACAAAGACCATTTGGCTTTCTCATAAAATCAAACCTGAGTGTGATAATGGTACTGTAGTTATGATGGAGTTGGACGCGTAAGTGTTTTCTTTTTGTTGTTGTTAGTTTTCTTGTAGAGATAGAGTGTTACTATGCTGCCCAGCCTGGTCTTGAACTTGAACTCCTGGCCATCTTCCCGCCTCAGCCTCCCAAAGTGTTAGGGTTACAGATTTGAGCCACCATGTCCAGCCATGGGTGTTTAAGTATTTAAAGGTAAAAATCTCTCCCAAACTTCTGATTCCAATCCCAGATCTGCTAAAATAGATTCTAGATAATGGTATCCTAGTATCCATACTTCCAACAAGCTCTCCAGGGGATTCTGATTGGTTGATTTTTGGGGATGCATTGACTTACATCAAACCCACATTCCTTGGATATATGCCCTCCCAACGTGGGTCAGAGGTGCAGGATTTCTTTTGGTGTCTAATAATAATTATTGTGTGGTTAGCATTTCATAGTAGTTGAAGTAACTCTGGTTTGGGATCAGGAGACTTCAAGTCTAATCATTATTTTCTTTCCATTTCCCCATAGAAACTTGGCCTAATTGTGTAGCTACTGTTTCTCAGAGATAATGGTTGCTCCTTACATGGCCTTATACTCGTCACAGGGTCTGTCTAACTGCAGGGGCAACCATGATTATCTCTTCTATGCAATGTTACAAAATTGTTATCTTAGATTTTTCTGTGCTTCTAATTTTTTCTAGACAAATTACAGACTGTCACATTTTACTTATCTTGAATTTAGATGTCTCACACTCATAGTAAAAGCCAAAAGGGAAAATATATTTATTTAATAAATTTTTTTTCTAATTTTTACTTTTATTGAGACAAGGTCTCACTCTGCTGCCCAGGCTGGAGTGCAGTGGCATGATCACAGCTCTCCACAGCCTTGAGTTCCTGAGTTCAAGTGATCCTCCTGCTTCAGCTTCCTGAGTAGCTGGGACTACAAGTGTGCGCCACCATGGCTGGGTAATTTGTTTGTTTTAATTTTTGTAGATATGAGGTCTTGCTATGTTGACCAGGCTGGTCTCTAACTCTTGGTCTCAAGCAATCTTCCCTTCTCAGCCCCAAAAGTGCTGGGATTACAGGCATGCACCACCACACCCAGCTGAAAAATATATCAACATGCACAAAATCATATAGACACACATTTATGTTCTGTCTCTCTCTCCCTCTTTCTCTCTCTCTCTCTCACACACACACACACACACACAGAGAGACCTTTAATTAAATAGCCAAACCAGTCCAGATGGCACTGGGTTTCAAGATACTTTACATGCAGGCAATCCTCTTAGACTCATACTCAGAGCTTATTTTTCTTATTTTGCATGTAATTCTAACAGAACTTGGTTATCTAACTTTTAAGCTTCAAGTAAGATAAAAGCAACACACAAAATAAAAATGAGGCAATAAATAAAATTTCAGGTAGATACTCTGAAAACACCAAAATCTGAGAGTTGATTGCCCAGCAACAAGGCAGAGGGGGGATAATAACAACTATACCAAATAGAGAGCATTTTGGAACTATTAAATTTAAAGGTAAATAATCCTTTGTACCTCCATGGATCCTGACTGTGCTGTGATACAGTACAGTATGATCTTGTCTGTTTTTTGAGGATGACTCTGAATAATCAGTAAGACGAGATTAAGTTCTGTATTTATTGGGCTGGGCACGGTGACTCACACCTGTGTCCCAGCACTTTGGGAGGCCAAAGAAGGGGGATTGCTTGAGTCCAGGAGTTTCAAGACCAGCCTAGGCAAAATAGTGAGACTCCATCTCCACAAAAATAGATCACCTGAGCCCAGTAGCTTGAGCCTCAGTGAGATAAATGTCTACTTATCTCATTTTGCACTGCACTCCAACCTGAGTGACAGAGTGAGAACCCCAACTCAAAAAAAAAAAGCTCTGTATTTACTGTTTAGGGAACACGGATGTGGGTATTCTAGCTCAGAGAGATTTAGATCTAAAATGTTAAAAACTTTCAGACAAGATTTAGCTTCTGAGAATCATAGAGTTTTAGAGTTAGAAAGCATCATAATCTTAATAAAATTTTGATTTACTGAGTGGTCTAGGACATTAACTCTTTCTGAGCTGACCAACCAGTTGTGACCTTCTGCTACCCATCAATTAGAGTTGTTTATCTGGACAGAGAAAGACTTTTCGCCATCCCAGTATGAGATGATTTTAAGATCCTTCCCCAAATTTAAGAGAAATAAATTAGAGATAAAGGAGAGAATTCACTGATTGCCACACATAGCGTGGGTCCAGCCTGCTTTTCTATCTCTTCCTTTCAATTATCTTATCTCCCCCACCACATTCATAGCATTACACCCCCCATCGCATTCCATTTTCCCCACCCTGCCCCATATTACAGATCCAAAAGTCTTCAGTCTAGTTTCAGCACCACCTTGTCCCAGAAGCTGTCTGGAATCTGCTACTGAAACTGATCTCTCCTTCTCTGAACTTCCGTGGGATGTGACTGAGCTTTATCATGGTAATTTTCAACTTCTGTTTTGTAAATTTTTTTCCTTTTTAATTATGATTTCTTCCTCTTAATAGCCTATAGTTTGCTTGAGGACAAAATCTGGATTTGATTTATTTCGGTGTCTCCAATGGCATCTGGAATAGTCTCTCACATATAATGGGCATTTGATAAGTGCTTGTCGAATGAATAATAAACAAATTGAGACAGCTTTTGCGTTTATCATTAGTATAGTGATAGCTATCTTTATCCATGGTTTGCATTTGCCATTGTTGACAGAGAGACTTAGGGACTACAGGGAAAACAAGAATTTACTGATGGAGGCGTTCAAATGGAAAATTAGTACTTTTTTTTTTTTTTGAGTTGGAGTCTCACTCCATCACCCAGGCTGGAGTGCAGTGGCACGCTCATGGCCACCCGAGCATCGACCTACCGGGTTCCAGCAATCCTTCCATCTCAACCTTCCAAGTAGCAAGAATTACAGGTGTGCGCTACCATACCTGGCTAAGTTTTTTTGATTTATTGTAGAGATGAGTTCTCATCATGTTGCCAGGCTGGTCTCAAACCCATGGGTACAAGCAATCCTCTTACCTTGGCCTTCCAAAATGCTGGGATTACAGGCTTGAGCTACCGCGCCTGACAGAAAATTAGTACTCTTATTCTTTTCCACTCAGAAGAGTAACAACTTTCCCTCCCCTAACATGTTTTCCTTAAGAGTGATGGCCTCTCTTAAATGAAGAGAAAGTCGCTGGACATCACAATGTGGCATTATCTCATGACTATAGCTTCAAAGTATGTTTGTTTGATACTCTTTGGTTCATTGGTTCTTAACAAAAAGTAGTCTAATAACATTTTATATTTTTGTGTAACATGCAGTGTTTTCAAAATGCTTTGATATGTACAATCTCTTTCAGCTGTCCTACAGCAAGCTGGATGGATACTATTATCCTTGCTTTTTAGATGAAGGTTCTGAGACTCAGTGAAGCAATGTGAGTTGCTCAAGCTTACATGGGAAGTAGCAAAATCAGGGTCATTTTTTTTTCAGCTCTCAGTCTAGCACACAAACTAGCAGAACACACAGAAATCACTCATTCAAATCTTTCTTGTTTGGTTCAGCTTGAGTACTCTCTCCTACATTTAAACACCCACAATGATTCTAATACTTGTAGAATTTTTCATTTTCTACTTTGTACTATTATTATTTTTCTAAAATTTGGAGACTATAGAATGGTTAATTTTATGTGTCAACTTGGCTAGGCCATGGTGCCCAGATATTTTATCAAACTCCAGTCTAGCTGTCACTGTGAAGATACTTCTAAAATGAGATTAACATTTAAATCAATAGACTTTGAGTAAAGCAGATAACCCTACATAAGGTGAGTGGGCCTCTTCTAATCAGCTGGCCTTAAGATTCAAAGACTGAGGTCCTCTCAGGGAGAGGGGACTCTGTCTCCAGACTGCCTTTGGACCTGAGCTGCCATATCGCCTCCTCTCTGGATTTCTAGCTTGCCTGCTTGCCTGCCCTGCAGATTTCAGACATGACAGCCCCCATGTATGTGTGAACCAATTTCTTAAAATAAATCTTTCTTGCTATATATATGCTGATTCTATTAGTTCTTTTTCTCTGGAGAAACCTGACTAATATAGACAGCTCTGAATTTCCGAACACTTTTTTTTTTTTTGAGTTGGAGTCTCACTCCATCACCCAGGCTGGAGTGCAGTGGCATACTCACAGCCACCCCAGTGTTGACATGCTAGGCTCAGTTGATCCTTCTGCCTCAGCCTTCCAAGTAGCTAGAACTACAGGCATGCGCTACCATGCCCAGCAAATTAAAAAAAAAAAAAATTATTGTAGAGATAAGGTCTTGCCAAGTTGCCCAGGCTGTTCTCAAACCCGTGAGCTCAGGCAATCCCCTCACCTTGGCCTCCCAAAGTGCTGGGATTATAGGCTTGGGCCACCATGGCTGGGCCATAATTTGTTTTATACATATATTTAAGTTTAACATATAAGAACCTGTGAAGTCATAATGAGATCAAGTTTTTTTAAAAAAGGAAGAAAAAGAGAAATCTCCCCACCAAAAAGCAAGCAAACAAAAAAAGTTAAAAAAAAAACTAAAGTTGGACAACATTGAAAATAACTAAGGTTTCAACTCACTTTAAAAATTGACCATTAAAAGGAAAGAGTTAAGCATTTTTCTGTCCTTTGCATTGCAGAGTAACCAAGCCTTAATTGTCCTTTACAAAAACAAAACAAAACAAAACTCCAGGCAATAAATATGGAAGACTGATAGAGCTAGAACTATTTTAAAACTCTAATGTAATAGAGTTAACTTGACTAATATAGACAGCTCTGAATTTATGAACATAACTTTTTTTTGAGTTGGAGTCACAATAAATTTTTTAAAAAAATTAGCTGGACAAGATAGCGCATGCCTGTAGTTCTAGCTACTTGGAAGGCTGAGGCAGAAAGATCAACTGAGCCTAGCACGTCAATGCTGGGGTGGCTGTGATTATGCCACTGCACTCCAGCCTGGGTGATGGAGTGAGACTCTAACTCAAAAAAAAAAAAAAATTATGTTCATAATTTCAGAGCTGCCTATATTAGTAATAATTGTTTTAAGCAATGATCAACAAGGGATGAAACCATGAGATTAAAGTTTGATGAAGAACTTTACTATGTCTTAATACATGTTGACATCATCTGAATCTACTCATTAATTTAAGTATCACTAAAAGTGGGACAACCAGACATTTTGTGCCTCCCAGCACGAGGCAACATACAGCAAACAGAGACATCTATGAAGAATCTTGTCAAAAAAAGAAGATGAACCTGAATCAGACTTTTAAACTAACTTCAATGTAGAGGAAATATGGCAGAACAAAGAACAAATTAAAGCAAACAATGAAACAAACAGAAAAATCCCAATGGGTAGACAGACCAAGAGTGAAAGGAGTGTTATTCATATTGTACTAGGACAAACAATATAAACAAAGACTGTTTCATGCAAGGAGTGGTCATCATAAGAATGTGACCTGGTTCCTGCAATAGGTCGGTGGCATGAGAAATTGGAAAGAAAAGGTATCCTATATTAATAGAGATTTAGGAAATATAGGACAAAATGTACTAAGTGGATCTGGTTTCATTGGGAAATATACCATCATTGATTGAATTCTAGACAATACCAAGGGATTCCTACTTTGTAGACATAGTAACAACACTGAGGTAATGTAAGAAAGTTTTCATATTTTTTAGAGATGCATAATTAAATATATAGGGGTAAAATGGTATGATATGTATGATTTTCTTTAAAATGTTTTGTCAAAAATAGATTAAACTAATTTGGCAAAATCTTGATAAGTATTGTATCTGTGTGATAATTTTATGGAGATGGTTGACTATTTTATCTACTTTTTAATATATTTGAAAATTCTCATAATAAAAATAAAAACCAAATCAGAAAAAAAGCATTTTCTAAAAATCAACATATTCCATAGTTAATGGGGCTAAGAACACAATCACCTACTTACTCTATAATTTATAGAGTAATATTAATATCTATTATACATTGTATGTGTTATATGCAGTTCCAAGCATTTTACATGTTAGGTTATTTAATTTCATAAACCCTAGAAGGTAGATATAGATTATTATTATCCCAATTTACATGTGAGGACACTGATACACTGAGACATTAAGTAACTACTCAAGGTTACATATCAAGTAAGTTGAGAAGCTCAAATTTGAACTTGGCAGTATATGGCTATCATCTATATGTATTCCTTTCCATTCTACTATTTTGTACATGATGGTGATTTCTCAGTGTAAGGTAATATTAATTGCTATGTAATATAGGACAATGCATTGAAACGAAAAAAGAAAAATATAGTTTTCTTTTAGGGGCAAGCTTAGACAAAATTTTAGAACAGACAAGGTTTACTTTGACATGTTTCTCTCTGTATTCCTGTGTTCCTACTCCATTTGTACGTATCTCTCCTCATGACTCCTCATTTCTAGTGTCTTTAGGCCTTTCTAATCCCTCTGATCAGAACTGGCCAAAGATGGTTATTAAACTGGAGATGTATATGCCTATTGCACTAGATTCTAGTGGTGTGGGTCTGGGCTGGGGCCTTGGATTGATGACTTTTTTTTTTTGAGTTGGAGTCTCACTTTGTTGCCCAGGCTGGAGTGCAGCAGCAAGATCACAGCCACTGCAGCCTCGACCTGCTGAACTCAGACAATCCTTCCACCTCAGCCTTCCAAGTAGCTAGTACTACAGGCACGCACCACCATTCTGGCTAATTTTTGGATTTTTTGTAGAGATGAGGTCTTGCCACGTTCAAGCCCAGGCTGGTCTTGAATTCCTGGACTCATGCAGTCCTCTCGCCTCAGCCTCCCAAAGTGCTAGGATTACAGGCATGAACCATCACATCCAGCAGAAGTTAAATTTTTATTTTTTATCTTATTTATTTATTTATTTAAGGTTGGAGTCTCATCCTGTCACCCAGGCTAGAGTGTGGTGGCATGCTCATAGCTACTGTAGCCTTGACCTCCTGGGCTCAGGCTGCCTCAGCCTTCCAAATAGCTGGAACCACCACATCCAGCTAATTTTTTGACTTATTGTAGAGAGGAGGTCTCACCAAGTTGTCTAGGCTTGTCTCGAACACCTGGGCTCAGGCAATTCTCCTGCCTCTGCCTCCCAAAGTGCTGGAATTATAGGCATGAGCCACCATACCTGGCAGTTGCATTTTTAATAAGCTTCAGGTGATTTGATGTAGCTTGTCCTCAACCACACTTTCAGAAACAGGGTTGGTGTTTCACTACCCATAGGCCTACACCGTATCTACCCAACAATACTCTACTCAACATGAGCATCATAGAAATTTCATCTCCAAGTCAAATTTCAATTCCTCATTCTTTTCTTGAACATGAAATGGAAAGCAATCGAATAAAACACATGAATTCCCATAAAATGAGAATAACTGATAGCAGACTTCTTTGAAATTCCCAGAATGATTTGCATTTTAAAAAGAAGATAATTTGCAACCAATTTAAGGGTCAGCTGATGGATAAATGCATTCATTTATTCATTTGACAAACAGGTATTGAGTGCATACCATGCGCTGGGCAGTGAGAATACAGTGGAAAATAAGGCATGGCCTTGCGTTCAAGGAGCTTACACTGGGGTTGAAGAAGAGAGACCAGGAAGAAATGATTCTAATAGAGGGGAAAACTGTCCATATGGAGTTTAGGACAAGGTGTTATGGGCCACAGAACAGGGTTCCTTACTCCAGAGTAATGAGGGAAGTTGAGGAGTCAGGAAAGGTTGCACTGAGAAGGTGGCATCTCAATTGAGCCCTGTAATTGTCTGCAAAACCTCCAGAGGCTAAAAAAGGGCAGGGTCTATGTAAGAAACTGAGAATTCTGAAGAAACGCCAGAACAGAGGGCATTCCATTTGAGTGGGGTGGAGGAATAGCAAGAAATGAGGCCAAATATGTGGGTAGGGACTTTTGTGAGAACTGAGGCTAAGCTCAGTCTTTGTGGGTGAATGGGAAGTTCAACTCACTGGGGCTTTTCTCTCTTCCCTCAAGTGGTATCACCCACTGGGAGCCTAGAAAAACATCACAGAAAAGAGAGAGCAGCTTAAGTAAAAATTCCAGTCTTTTCTTTCCTTGAGGAATTAGGAGATGTAAGGCTGAGACTCTTTGCAACTGACTATACAGAGGAGCGCTGACAGCTTTCGCTCTTCTGTGGCAAATGACTGGAAAGAGCCTGGAGGTAGTCTGGATTCTGGACTAGCCTCCAACAAGGCTGTGAGCTGAGTCAGAGAGAAAGCTGCTAGGAGCTTCTGAAAACCCCAGTGAGAGCTGAGGCGGGTAACTAACTGTCTTTGTCTCCCCTAGACCTTAACCCATTCTTAGGAACTGAAACTTTTTGTGGTTGGTTGGCTGATGGCAATGGCATAGCCCAATTTTCCTTACCAATTTCCCTCTTTTGGCCTTCAACCAACATCCCAAAGTCAGTCTCCTAAGTCAAGCCAGGGCATCAGTCCTATGCTTACTGAGTCTGCAGTAGAGACTGAAAAAAATGTGCCCAGTTGATCCTTGGAGTCTGGAAGCACTTGCATCTCCTCTGGCTCCAGGCACAGGCATCCTGACATCAGTCTCTTGGTGTGGAGGCTGTGTTATGAAACACCTCCCAGAAGGCCCTTTACCTTTCTTTCAAACACTCACACAAGTCATAGAGATTAATTGTAGGCAAACTGGGAACTATGCCTAAGTATAAAGAAGAAACATTTTGTAATTTCCCAGGGTTTAATATTGTGCATTCAGTTTCATTGCATGTCCTTCTAGACATATGCATGTATATTATACTTTTGTTACTCTCATGGGATCATATTGTATATGATATTCCAAAATTAGCTCTTTTCACTTAATAGCATGTGATTAGCATATTACAATGTAAATAAATTAGTTGCTACAGTGAGTGCATACTATCCCATGGTAAATATGTACCACAATTTATTAAACTATTCCCATTTTAAAACATTTAGCTTATGGCCAACATTTTGTTTTTCATTCATTTTTTGCATATACTTGTTATACACTTATTCAGTTTTTTATGTAGAATAAATTTTTGAAAGTGAACCTACTGGGTCAAATCTTTTCAAATTGCTTTTGACATATACAACTGGCCAAATGGCCCTATAAATAACCTGTATAAATGTATATGCTCAGCAGAAGTATGGGCATACTTATCTTCTTTTTTTTTTTGAGTTACAGTCTCATTCTGTCACCTAGGCTGGAGTGCAGTGGCACACACTCACGGTCACCCCAGTGTTGACCTGCTGGGCTCCGGCAATCATTCTGCCTCAGTTTTCAAAGTAGCCAGAACTACAGGCACGTGCTACCATGCCTGGCTAATTTTTGATTTATTGTAGAGCCAAAGCCTTGCCATGTTGCCTAGGCTGGTCTCGAACCCGCAGGCTCAGGCAATCCACTCGCTTCGGCCTCCCAAAGTGCTGGGATTACAGGCTGAGCCACCGAGCCCGGCCCGTACTTATCTTCTGTCATCATCATCATCATCATCACCATCCTCCTCCTCCTCCTCGTCCTCCTCCTCTTCCTCCTCACTAGTATTTATTGAGTACTTAGTATGTACCTGGCAAAGATCTAAGAATTTTATTCAGAACAAGTCATTTAATTGTCATAATTCTATGGTAAATACCATGGCTATTCAAAATGTATGATGCGGAAATAAATACATACTTATTTTTTCAAGACAGGATCTCACTCTGTTGCGTAGGCTAGAGTTCAGTGGCTCGTTCATGGCTCATTGCAGGCTTGAACTCCTGGGCTCAAGCAATCCTCCTGCTTCAGCCTCTCAAGTAGCTAGGACTACAGGCATGCACCACCACATTTGGCTAATTTTTGTGTGAATTTATCTGGATGCTTTGTATGAATCTAAAAACATATAAATGTGTGCATGTACTTTTTTTTTTAACACAGAAGAGATCATATTACATATACCATCATATTCTTGTGCAGCCTGCCTTTTTCTTCTAACAATGACCATCTTTCCATGAAAGTTCATGGAGATTTACCTCATTGCCTTTTACAGGTGCGTGACATTCTGTTGTCTGAACACAAGTACACCATGTTGGTTAATGTGTCTCTCTCTTCCCTTCCCAGCCAGGTTGTAAATTTTGTAAATCCATAGTACAACCCTATGGCACTTAGCAAAGGTTTGAGCTCATAGCAAGTAAACACTGAATGGAAAAGTTGTTTCCTGTGGAATGTATATTTTTCTCTGAAAATCCAAGTATATTAAATGGAATTGTCAATCTGAGCAAAGCTATCCTCGGCAAATTATAGATCTCTATAAAATTATAAAATCTAGGTTTTAGCTAATGCCAATAGCAACTAGCTGCAGTTGCGTTGGGGTTCTTGGGAAATCTTATTGACAAGTATTTTTGTGGGAGCTATAACACCTCTGAAGTTTACCAGTTAGTTGCATCATCAAATGCATCTAAGTAGAGTAGAAAATCACAAGAAAGGCACTCAGGGACTTGGGTTCTGGCATGGACTCTGCCAGGTAGGATCCTGAGCAAGGCGCTTTCCCTTTCTGCTTCTCTTTGCTGTTGCATTAGGGGGTTTGGACTGGTGGGTCAGGAGGGCCCGTTCTAGCTTTGACAACTTATGAATTCATAAGCCAGAGCAAACCATACGGTAAGAACGGGCATGACAGCTCATGTTCCTTAAAGAATAATTTTAACTCTTGGTTTGTACACTTGACATTTTTTGAGATAGAAAAACACAGAAAGGAGAGCATATGATGTGGATTCAGAGTGAGTGAGCAGCAAGCCAAGTCTGCCGTATGGTCTCCCAGAAGCAGTGCCGGAAAAAATCAGTCCGTGCTATTCATTCTCTCCTTCTTTAAGCACTTTCCAAACAGATTTGCAGCTGAGATTTGGAATGCTCTATTATGAGAACCCAGGGATTACACTAGATAGGGTCACATGTAAATTCACTTATTTTATTTAGAAAGTGAAGAAAAGGTGCCAACTTGTACACACACTACAATTTAAATATGCAATATATGTATAAAGAAAATGCAACAAAACAGTATAGTATAACCTGGGTAATGGGATTGTGGGAGATTTTTTATTTTTTCTCTATACTTTTCTGTATTTTTTTCAGTTTCCCAAATGACTAGGCATTCCTTTTATAATCAGAAAAAATGCAATCAGAAGAAAACCTTCAAATAAGAATTTTAAAATAAGCAAACAATTACACTAGAAGCTACTGGAGATCACGTTGTATAGTTAACATTATCTTCTCTTTCTTTTTCTTTTCCTTCTCGTTCAAGTTGACTTAACAAATGTGTATTAATTTTGTGAGGAAAAACAACCCCACTAGAGCAGTTGCCTGCCCCAAATTCTTTCTCTCATTTCAAATTCCTTCTTTTCACTTCTGATGGAACCCAGATTTTGTTGGGAATGTCAGTGTAACCAACAAAAGTCTACATCTTCCAGGCTTCCTTTCAAATAAGGGTAGAAATTTAATTAAGTTCTAGCCAATGAAACATAAGCAGAAGTTGCTGAGTGGGCCTCTCGGGTGACTCGACTGGAATATGCCTTTTTGCCTTTCCCCTTTTGCTCTTCACCTTGCCTGGAACTTAAAAATAAGGTTTGCAGTGGCCAACCTGTAATGAGTAGAGGACCTCAAAAGATGAAATAAAGCCAGTAGAACAGTAATGAAGGTACCTGTGATATTGGGGGGCTCTTGGAGCCAACTGTATCTGGCTCAAGCACTTTCCTCCAACATCAGGCTGCAAGAAGGAGAAGAAACTCCCCATTGTGCTTCAATCATTGTATTATGGCCTTTGCTAGTCACAACTGAGCACAATTTCTAACTAATACACCCACTTTAAGAAGAAAAAGGAAAAACAACATGAATGCCTAACTACTGTGGCCATCCTTAAAAAAGGTTTTGGGGGAATGCAATTGACATTCACTTAGGAAGGAAATAAAAGACAATGTTCTACTAAAAATTAAGGATTGTCTGTGAAACTCCAATAAATCTAATATGTTTTACATTGTTAACGTTCCATGCATGGTGGTAAGTTCATTATTTTTACATTTGGGGACAATAAGTTTGTTAATACATCCCAGCAACTAGGAAATCAATGCACTGCCATATGCCTGAACTGAGACCATTTGTCATGGTTTACATAACTTCCAAAGAGTGCAGAACAGACCTTGACTTGAAGAAGCACCAACGTGGGGATAGTTATTTGAAATGTCAGATGGAAAACATGTTAGCAAAGAGGATATGTGCGTGCATCCTGTGAAAGGAAAGGACTCAACCCTCTGTTAAGCTTCCTGCTGAAGCTCCCTGATCAGCAACAATGCTGTAGCTGCAGGCAGTTTTTCAGGACAAATCCTCCTGTCACTAGTTGCTTCATCAAGGAGGCCAGGGAGCAAAGAGAGAGGAAAGGTCAAAAACAAGGAAAGATGCCGTATAAAACATGCCATAGCCACAAGGCCCTTAGAAGGTGGTTCATTAACTTCAATGCTTTCTTTTTGCAGATGAGCCAGGGAGGCCTAATGCCTCCCAGGAAGTTAGTGACTGGGTTAGGATGAGTACCCAGAGAAGTAGCCCCAGGCTGCTGAGCCAAGGTGTCCTCTGTAGAATAAGGAATATGGATGAGAACCAAGCACAGGGTCAACTGGTGCAGAATCAGATGAAGGAGGGAGTGACTGCATTTTCCTGGCAGTGCAGTAGAGGTGCCTCCAACAGAGGAAAACGCAGAGGAAAAGAGGAATTTAGAATGATTTGGATGGGGCTTTGTAACTGAGCCTATAGTATAAAAATCATTAGATGTTTATTTTACTTATTTCCCTTTCTGTTTATCCTTTTCTTCCTCCACACATGATTGCTTGCACATAGTTATTTCAGTATAGGTAATCACCAATAACTGATTATCTCCATATCCTAACCTTTGGAGGCTGCCCACAAGATTTATGAATTCATTTTTCTTTAAAACCAACAAAACACACATAATGATCTTCAGGTTATGCAGACCTCCTCTGATCTTTAGGTTATTCAGACCTCCTCGGTGGTATCCAGAGGTTTGATTGGCTGGGAGACACTTGACTTTGTTGGCTGGGAATTTTATCTCCCACACACTTATCTTTACCCATAAAATCCCCAAGTTCTGTTTAAAGGTAGGTAGGCTTTGAGAATTTGTCTTTCCTGCTCTCATGCTTTGGCTGAATCGAATAACCTTTTCTCTGCTCCTAAGCGCTGATATGTCAGTGTTTGGTTCTCTGGGCATTGGGTACTTGAACCTAACTTTTGAGGTTTCCCAACAGCTTGAGCCAAGATGGACAGAGAGGCAGAAAGACTAATCTGTTGACTCAACCCTCACCTTCCCTGTGCCTGTGGAGGTTAAGTGTGAGTCCCCGCTGCCTCTCAGTCACTTATTACAAGACTATGTGCTGCATTTTCCCAGACCTTTACCTGGGGGCGATGAAGCAGTCCAGCTTCTTCTCTACTATGTCTGGGAACAATTTGTTTCCATAGGCTAGTGTTCTTGTGCTACAACTGATTTTAACAGTCTCCTTCCTTTTTCCAACAAGAAATAAAGTCATTACCAAAGAATGAAGAATTCCTGATGGCTCAGTCTTTTTTTGAGTGCTGTGTGGAGGTGAGACAGATGTATAGTGGACTCTTTTTTTTTTTTGACACACTTAAGATCCAGCCAGGAAAGAGAACACAAAGGAAATGAGTAGGGTTTACAAATTAACAGTAGAACTTACCTTTGCATGTAAAAAACTCATTGAGGTATTTTGCAAAACACCCCTAGCAATACAAAGATCTAACCCAAACTTGAAATTACTTTTTAAAAAAAATTTAAAAACATTTCTAAGTTGGGCACAGTGGCTCATGCCTGTAATCTTGGCACTTTGGGAAGTGAAGCTGAGAGGATTGCCTGAGTCCAGGGGTTCGAGACCAGCCTGGGCAACTTGGCAAGACCTCGTCTCTACAGTAAATTAAAAAATTATCCAGGTGTGGTGGCACACACTTGTAGTCCCACCTACTTGAAAGGCTGAGAGGAGGAAGGATCACCTGAACCCAGCAGGTCGAGGCTGTGGTGGCCGTGAGTGTGCCACTGCACTCTAACCTGGGTGATAGAATAAGACTTGGACTAAAGAAAAAACAATTCTAGTTCAAGTCCTTAGACAGGATCTCCACCCACGCCCAGCTGGAGCAAAACCTGGGGTTAGGCAGGGAAGATTGGAGCTAGAGTATTCCCATTACACAGACAAAATCTGAGGTGATATGGTGGACTGGTGTAGAGCCCAAAGCGAGGAGTACACAATCCATATCATGTACATATAACTTAAAATAATATGCATATATGATAAGTATACAAATATACACTTGTTTAAGTTTGCAAACACACACACAGGGAGAAGTAGTAACATCTTCACTGAAAGGAATGCATGCTCAAAGACTACTGGTTTAGAGAATGGGCTTTAGAGCTCCAGTTGCCTAAAATGGATACAATTGGGAAAATGATATTTATTACCTCTCTGGATGATAGTGAACAGTCAGGTAATATATGCAAAGTTCTTAGATTAAGTATAGTATTTTCTGCTACTTGGTAATATTCATGAGAATATAACTCATGTCAGTCATGTGCCTTGATGAATCCCTGGGGCTTGGCACACAGTGCCTGTACAAAGTAGATGTTTTACAAATATTTGTTACATAGTTGAGTGGTCTGTAGGCACATAAAATTCTTTCCACATTAACTGTGCCTCGCCCTGTATCTGTGCTATACAAGCAACAAAATTGGAGTACACAGAGCTGAGAATAACAATTTGATGGGGATAAACTTCAATTCACCCTCCGCCTAAAAATAGGTAAATCATTCACAAGCTTACATAATTTGTTACTAGAAGCAAACTATTTGCAATATACCTTACAACTGATAGTGATTTACTGTATACTATGACCCCATGGTTTTGAACCACTGTAAGAAAATAACTTGTTATACCTTGTGATCTAATCTGATTGAATTCTTTCATGAGACATGTTTATACAAACCACTGTGTAAACAGTGCTTCTTTATAAATGAGAGAAAATTAATGAAAAGTTTAAGAGCAGAAGACATTTGGATTAAATATAGGGAGACCTTCTTGACGGTGAGAATTATCAAATCTAGTCTTGTTGCCATTGAAGAAATCAGTCATTTCTTTCTCTGGCTCTTCTAGTTTTTCTCCTGATTAGGTGTATATTGCTTGCTGTTTTTCTTCAAGATTCTATAATAGTAGTTTTTCTCCCCCTCCCCCACCCATGGCAACAGCTTAGCACTGACAAATTTCCATGATAAGAATGTCTTTATCAATTCTGATGAACACTCCAGATTCCAAATTCCACTGCCACGTTTCTACCAGTCACTCCTGGGAAACTTTAAGACCTTCCTTGGAGCAGCACATGTTTCTTTCCCACAGTCCCTTTAATCCTTCCAAGCCAAGTACCCTTCTTTCTAGTGTCTCCCAAGCTTTGTATTGTATGCCTGTCAACCTTGGATTGCAGTTGAGGCCACCAGGCTGAAGATGTGCCAAGCAGAAAACCAGCAGATCCCAGCATATGACTCGTGTTTAATTAAATAATGGCTGAGTACAGAGAAGACTTGAGAAAAAAAAAAGTGTGCGCACAATTCCTACCATCTTGGGAGGATGAGAAATAGTTAAGATATTTCTTAATCCTGGTGTATCACAAAGCCCTTATCTGGAACACTGACAACCCAAGACAGTCAAAGTCTAAATAAACTGTTACAACAGAGGTAGATTAATAAATGCCCTTGCACTTTCCATATCTCAGTCTTTAGCATTCTCAGGGGAGATGATGTAATGAAGAAACTTTCCTTGTTATTCCTGAGCAATACTGGACTGTGTCTGCCCTACAGTTCTCAGGGAGTTTTGCGTTAGTCAAAGGGATTGTGTTAACCAGTATTCCCCAAAAGTAAAGGCAGGAAGAGACATCACAAAAATGTGACCTTTCTGCACCCAGCTTGTTGAATCATCTATTACTCTGCATAGATTCTGAGCAATGATGAAGTAATAATGCAAAGCCAGGACTGAGGGTCAGGCTCCTTAGATTCTACTCATCCTGTTAACCTAAAGGTTTATGCATGACAATCTGAAATTCCCTTGTCTCTATTTTTATTTTTAATTTTAATTTTTATTAAAAAAAGTTTTTTTTTATAAACAGGATCTTGCTATGTTGCCAGGCTAGTCTAGAACTCCTGGATTCAAGTGATCCTCCCGCCTTGGGCTCCCAAAGCGCTAGGATTACAGGCATGAGCCACGGAACCCAGGCTTCCCTTGCTCCTAAAACGAGAATAATGGTTCCTCCCCTTACACATTTTCAGGAAAATTAAATGAAGGGCTTGGCACCCACTAAGTGACTTTGAAGGATCTGCAGGGTATCTGACAAGACTTAAATAATCTAGGGTTTGTTCTGAACTTTTTTGCTTCATTCAAATAGTTTTGCACTTGGACTCTGTAATCTCTTTTCTTTGTGACTTCTTTCTTGCCCTTCTTTATGGAACTGAGAGATTCTTACTCTTATTTCTCTCAATTATCTTTTATATTTCATCTAGCAAAACCATAAGCATATTTTCCTTGTGAGGACTTTTCCCTGAATTCTGCCCTCCTTAAAAACACAACAAATGGTTACGCCGCTTGTGCAAAGTCTATTTCCTAGGTAACTCTGACAAAGTTTGGCTGTCTAGCTTCTCTCCAAGACTCCAACTCAACATGGTGTCACCGCCAATAAAATCCTGTAATTTACTCTAAAGACCTTTGAAGTGTTAAGCAACCCATTACACATCCTATACAATCCCTTTAGACACGGAATTAGTTTGTTAGGGCTGTCCCAACAAAGTGCCACAAACTGAGTGGCTTAAACAACAGAAATGTATTGTCTCATTCGTCTGGAGGCTGAAAGTCTGAGATCAAGGTGTTGGCAGAGCCACTTCCCTTTGAAGGCATGAGGGACGGGTCTCCTACCTTCTGGTAGTTCATTGGCTGGTGGTTGTGTAACTCCAGTCTTCACGTGGTTTTCAAATTTGTGTCCAAATTTCCCCTTTTTATAAGGACATTAGTCATAGTAGATTAAAGACCCTTCAAAATCCTGTATGACCTCTTATTAACTGATTATACCAGTAATGACCCTATTTCAAAATAAGGCCACATTCTGAGATACTGTGGGTAAGAATTTCAATATATGAATTTTGTTGCGGGGAGCAGGGAGGGTCTCACACCTGTAGTTCCAGAACTTTGGGAGGCCAAGGCTAGAGGGTTGCTTGAGCCCATGGGTTCAAGACCAAACTGGGCAACTTGGTGAGACCTCATCTCTACAATTAAAAAATAAAAAAGTAGCCTGGGGTGGTGGCATGGCAAGTACCTGTAGTTCCAGCTACTTGGAAGGCTGAGGCAGAAGAATCACCTGAACCTAGTAGGTTGAGGTTGTGGTGGCCATGAGCGTGTCACTACACTCCAGCCTGGGTGATAGAATAGGACTCTGACTCAAAGGAAAAAAAAAAAAAAAGAATGCTGGAGGGGCAGGCAAAATTCAACCCACATCAGATACTTTATTTTCTTTCCAAATTTCTTCTGCACATGGCAAGCTCTCTAGCCTCATGCTATTTCCCCTCAGCACTCCCATAAATGTGCCTGAATTGGCCTGAGCCATTCTCTAGCCTTTAGGGGATGAGGTCTGCTACTTATTTTCACCTTATTTGCTGGTATAATAAGAGTGGCTTTCATTTTGCTGGCATCCTACAATATGTCGGATATTTTATGTATATTATTCTAACCCTCATCAACATTAACATTATTTCCATTTTTTTGTTGAAGACAAATGCTTAGGAAGTTAAAAAGAAACAAAGGTTAAGCAGCAGACAGTGATAGAAGGGGACTTGAACTAGGCTTTTCTGGTAGAGTCTAGGCTTGGTCTACTCCTGCCCAGGTCTTCCGGAACATCAAGAGATCATCTTCTGACCAACTCACAATGATTTATTTTTCCTCTGAGCAGGGAGAGAGTTGGAGTAGGTAGAACAAACATGGATTTGTTACTATTCTTTAATAGCTGTGGAAAAAAAATAGAGGTGATGCATCTCGAGTTGAGTTCACATCCTGCTACCCATGTGGACCAGTTGTGTGGCCTTACGCAAACTTGAACTCTTTTCTGAGCCTTTATTTCCTTATATTTAAACTGTTCTACTTGTGTCTGTCTCACATGGGAGCCTGAAAATTAAATAATATCATAAATAACAAGTATCTGGCATTCTTGATAAATTTTCCACAGCTATCACCCAAATTTGGCCAAAATACTGCATTTGCTTTAATACAAATTATGCATGATTAGAAAATGATGAATTCATATAAGGTGGAATAAGAAAGTCCTCATGCTATAAGGAAATAGAAATAAGGCAGTATTTGAACATCAAAGGAACTTCTTGGTGCTAGCTAACAATCCATTCTACTCGGTTTGAATAGCAAAAGCTTAAAACATTTGTTAGATCCTTACAGCTGTTCAACTAGTAATTCCATTAGGAAATAAAGCTTTTTTTAAAAAATAAGAAATAAGTCAAGAAAGTTTAAGACAAGCAGATAAATAAATCATGCTGCAGAAAGAGATGGGGAGTGGAAGCAAACAGGGGAAGGGATGATAAGACTTTAGTCTCAGATCTAAGGACAAATACTCTTGGGAAATTCACAATTCCTTCTGGGCTTAAATAAACTTCTAGTTCTTAAAAGAGTCTAAGAGTACATGCTTTACAGAAAAGATTGTTTTAAATGTTGAGAAGTTGTTCCTGTTTGAAGAACATAAAGTGAACCACAAGTCAAATGAACCAGATACTTGGAATAGCTCAATACT
The DNA here is from genome assembly GCF_000164805.1 of Carlito syrichta. Classification (NCBI taxonomy): domain Eukaryota; kingdom Metazoa; phylum Chordata; class Mammalia; order Primates; family Tarsiidae; genus Carlito; species Carlito syrichta. The sequence continues at coordinate 429,651 of NW_007260561.1, read as the reverse complement.
TTCTATTTCAACACTCATTTTAGAGTATTTCTAGTTTTCTTCTTTTTTCTCTCCCCTTACTTTATTTCTGTTCCTCCTAACTGTTGTCATTATTATGTTTTTGTTCCCCTTTCTCTTAGAGTTTCTTTTTCTTTCCTTCCTTCTTTCCTTCCTTCCTTCTTTCCTTCCTTCCTTCCTTCCTTCCTTCCTTCCTTCCTTCTTTCCTTCCTTCCTTCCTTCCTTTAAGACAAGGTTTCACTATGTTGCCCAGGCTGGTCTTGGGCTCAAGTGATCCACTGGCTTAGGCCTCCCAAAGTGCTGGGATTATGGGCATAAGTCCTGTGTCTGGCCAGAATTTATTTTTCTATCTTCCATCTCTGTCAATCTTTCCTCTTTTGTGGGCCCCCATATAGAATTGAAACCTAAATTTAAAATATTTGTAATATAGCTTATTTTGAATGAGTGGTCACTTTATATTCTTAACTTTAATGTCATATGAATTGAACATTTTCTGTTTCTATCTTTCAAAAAGCAAAATTTATTATTATTATTACTTTTTTGTGGTGTACTGATTTTTTTTTTTGTCTGCACTGATAAATATGTTCCCATTATAAGAAAAACAAATAAGGTTAGTTCAGGTGAACCTCACACTAAAGAAAGGGCACGTTTTTATAAGCTGTCTGTAAATTTACTTTATTTCTCCATTCACTTTATATTTTCATTATAAAAGTGGAGATGGCTTCTTGACCATATAGGAAAAAGAGTTCCTCTGAAGGATTTTCAATACAATTTCAAATCACATAATTAAGGGAAAATGAGATTTTTCTGGTAAAATAAGAACAAAACAAAAAATAATGTCAAAGCCTGAAAACAAAGTTAACTGAGATTATCTTCATATTTGTTATAGTTACTTAATAATTCAAAAGCAAAGCACATCGTGGAAGTTGGCAGGGCAGGCTGGCCAAGGCCTCTTCTTCAGTTTTCTATAGGATAAATAGTAAGCCATCAGACTTTCACAATCAATGAACCCTACAATTTTTGTCTCCGAGTTGTTGTTTTTTGTTATTTATGCTGTCTAAAATGCCATCTTCTGCCCCCTCCAAGCCCTCAACATACATTTGTCCTCCTAGTAAATAATCACTTATCTTTTAAGACAAATCATTTTATCTTTGGTACCTGAGTCTGAGATAGAATTGTCATCTTAACACTCCAATGTTTTTTGAGCCCTTCTGTGTGCTAGGCACTCATGTCTTGTGGACTCCTGTACCCTGTATAGACTTCTAGCAGACATCTGCAATGCTTTCTTGTCCTTTGTCTAAGTCATATCTGACTCCACTGCCTTTTGTTAGGCAGCAAAGATTAGAGGGCAGGGGTCATGGCACTCTTTTATTTGTAATTCCACACAGGTCCCAATGGAAAGAAGGGGTTCAGTAAATCACTAAGTAAACATATAAGTTGCTCTAAGTAAATATACAAGTTGCTCTGAGCTCAGGAAAGAGAGGGTTAGTAAAAACACACACACACACACAACGAAGATAATAATTCAAGATTGTGGACATAAGAATGAACAAGAGAACAGATTTATAATTCAATGTCCAAAAAGAGAGTGAGAGGAGAGGAAGTACTGTTCTGGGGAACTGAAACACCAAGCTGTGAGACCTCAGAATTCTTCCATAATTCTACAATAACTTTGTATTGGATTAGGTCAGATTTGAAGATTAGAGATTAAACTTCTTAATGAGGTGTATGGAAGGAAATAATATCAGTGAAATCATACTAGCTAACCCTGTGTGTCAAGCACTGCCTCAAGTGCTCTCAGTGAATTTATTCATTTAAATAGCTCAGACAGCTTGGAGATCCCATCACGAGCCCCGAGACACAAAGAGATGACTGAACTTAGTCATGGCCACACAACTGATAAGTGAAGGAGGTAGTTTTTGGATCTAGGTTTCAAGCTTTGTTGTTTTAATTATATGTGCCACAATGACTGTGTTCCTTATGCTGACTCACAGTGGGGAACAGAATGTGAAAAGCTGGTATGTACAGAAATAATATTCTGGGCTGGGTGTGGTGGCTCATGACTGTATTCCCAGCACTTTAGGAGGCTGATTTGGGAGGATCACTTGAGCCCAGGAGTTCGAAACCAGCCAAGGCAACATAGCAAGACTCCATCTCCACAATAAAGAAAGAAAGAAAGAAAAGAAAAATTAGCTGGGTACGGTGGTTCATGTCTGTAATCTTAGCTACTTGGGAGGCTGAGGCACGAGGATCCCTTGAACCCAGGAGTTCCAGGCTGCAATGAATAATGATTGGACAACAGACCGAGGTTCTGTCTCTTTTTTTATAAAAAGATGATGATAATAATATTCCAAAGTCTGGACAAGTTTAATGTGTGGTTGTCTTGAAAAGAAAAGAGTTGTAAAATATAGGATAGACAAGTTATTTTTATTGCTCACTACACACATACTTGCACACATACACGTGCACCCCCCCACACACAATTACACTCTCTTCTTTTTTTGAGTTGGAATCTCACTCTGTCGCCCAGACTGGAGTGCAGTGGCCGCTCCCGGCCACCGCAGCCTCGACTTGCTGGGCTCCGCGATCCTTCCGCCTCAGCCTTCCGAGTATCCGGAATTACAGGCATGTGCTACCACGCCCGGCTGATTTTTTGATTTATTGTAGAGACGAGGTCTTGCTGCCCAGGCAGGTCTTGAACCCGCGGGCTCAGGCAATCCACTCACCTCAGCCTCCCAAAGGCGCGGGATTACGGTCTGAGCCACCGAGCCCGGCTACACTCTTTTCTTTTAACCCTTGCTCTAAAACTGATCTTTTACAATTTGCAAGTCCAGCAACAGCAGGAATGTACCGATAACCAACTTCACTGAACAACAGTATTGCCGACATTTTGCTTTTGGAGGATTTGACTGAAGACCACTTTGTTCTTACCTTAAACAGTTGCTTTATCCACAAAGAGGGTGATGAGAAAGCAGTAAGATAGAACTCCCACTTCCTTAGTGAAGCAGGACCTGGCTTCTGAGAGAAGTGGAGCCACATCAGGAGTGAGCTATTCCTTGTGTTACGTAAGTCTAGTGTTCTCTTCCCAGGGTCTCTGAGCCCGCCTCACACCATGGTGCTTTTCTTCCCTAACAGAGCAGGATCCTCAGAATGCAGGCCTGGACCCTTCGCCCAGTGGGCCCCAGGAGTGCTCGGCTGCATCACCACCAAGTGGATGGAGGGCTGGGCATCCAGAGTGGCCTCGGGGGCGTACTCCTTACTGGGATCCTTGCCTCGGCAGTCATACAGCACGCAGGAGATGAGGAAAACCAGCAGCAAGATGACGTAGCTCGCAACTAGGATGATCAAGTTCAGGGTAACAGGGTCGATCTCCAAGTAGAACTCCATCACCTCTCACGGTGGAGAAGAGGGTCTAGAGGAAGGCATTTGGGGTCAGTGTGGGTTTGGCTGGGAGCAAACCCCAGCTCACTGGGATAGCTACATTGGCTCTGGAGTAAAAATACATTAATCCCTACTGCTCCCGGAGACATTAAAGCTGCTCGGTTTAATAACTTAAGCTCTTGCTGTTAATACCACAGCCACCAAAACACAGATGCTGTCTCTCATCAGTTCATCTACACAGAGAAAGAAACACGGAGAGATGGTCCCAGTGTTACTGAACCATGGTATATAAGCAGAGTGTTCGTTCACCTAACAGGCATCCAAACAGGCAGTTGGGTGAGTAAAAGTAAGTGCTGTTAATAAGCACACCAAGATGACAGTTAAAAGTCTGGATTGTCTTGGATGAGTCATGAAGTATGATTCTTTTTACGTAAGGGAAGTTTAATGCAAGTATGGAATGATTTGGGTGATCTGCTCAGTTGACTTTAGAAGTGGATGTGTTTCTTTGACAAGAGAAAGCTATCAGTGCCTGATATTTTCGCCCTTTCTTCATTTATTGCTGTTTTTTCATTCATTAATTCGAAAACACTTTCTGAGCACCTCTTGAGTTTCAGACACTGCACTGAGCCATGGGGACATGGCAATAATAAGGCAGAGAAGCATTTAGTCTAGGAGGGAAGGCAGCCATCACACAAATAGTCACATGAGTCATCACTTAAGAACAGTGGAAATAAGTTTTTAAGGGATGAATAGAGGGTAATAGGAGACAGAGTGTGTCCCCATGTGGGTTCAAAAGAGCGCCCATAAGGAGGTGACATTTAACCTATGACCTGAAGGAGAAGCAGAGTTTAGCTAAGTGAGCAGAGGTAGAAAAGATTCTTCTAGGGGACTGCATTTGTGAAGATCTGAGCAGAAGGAAGCCCAGAAAACTGGAGGAACTGAAATACAGGCAGTGCTACTGGAGCAGAGAGAGAGAGAGAATGGGGAACTCAAAGCGAGAGAGGAAGGCAGGGACTGGATAACACAGGCCCATGTGTGCCATACTCGGGACTTTGGACTCCATACTAGAGCAATGAGATGCCACAGAGTAGTTCTGTGCAAAATCGTGTCACGATCAAATTTTTATTTTAAAGAGATCCCCTGGTTGGGTATGTGGGTATAGGAAAACAAGCAACTTGAAAGGAAGATCAGATACAAATCAAAATACAATGATTCCTTGATTTATAAATCATTGCCCTGCCTCAGTTTTAGCCTTTTCGCAAGAGTCTGTTACAGGGTCACTGCATGTGGTGTGCCTTGCTCAGTTGCACAAGGACCAGTGTTCAGAAGGGTCTCCTCACACTTGGTCTGTTGCCATCTGTTACAACTCTGCTGTTATCATCTTGAAATTCTTAGTTTTTATGTTTTGTCCTGGGCCTCACCAATGATGTACCTAGATTTGGTCCCATACATGTAATTTCGGCCAGACAGAGCATCAGTAGCCATTTCTCCAATAGCTAATAGAATGCTCTTTTTATTCCTAAAGGCTAAAGCTCCCAGAGGTCTGCTGGTTTCTTAGTGTTGTTAAGCTTTAATAGGCTAGCAGCTTTCTGTCAGGCTCCTTTATGTTTCAGGTCCCATGGGAACCTGAAGGCTCAGAGATGCTGTAGAAAGGGGTTCTTGTCCATCTGGAGACGTTTTTCCAAAGAACATATTCCATAATTCTGTAGTCCTGGATCAACCTGTAGAATTATACTCCAGAAGATGACTGGTTCTCAAATACAGTAGGTTTTAAGACCAGCCTCACTGGAATCAGTTGGACTTCTTATGAATGTAGATATCTAGATCAATCCTAGATCTATTGAGTTAGAATATTTGGGGTTAGACTCTGGGAATCCGTACTAATAAAATTCTTCATGGGCTGGATGCGTTGGCTCAAGCCTGTCATCCCAGCACTTTGTGGGGGCCGAAGTGAGTGGATTTCCTGAGCCTACGGGTTCAAGACCAATCTGGGCAACATGGTGAGACCTTGTCTCTACAATAAATTAAAAAATTAGCCGGGCGTGGTAGTGTATGCTTGTAGTTCTGGCTACTTGGAAGGCTGAGGAAGAAGGATTGCCGGACCCCAGCAGGTGGACGCTGGGGTGGCCGTGAGCATGTCACTGCACTCCAGCCTGGGTGAAGGAGTGAGGCTCCAACTCAAAAAATAAAAAATAAAAATCCTCATGGTCAACTTTGATATGCAAGCAGGATAGAGAATCATGACCATATAAGTGTGAAAGAAGACATGTGGCCACCAGGGCCTTGGTTAACTGTCAAGAGGTATCACAGGAGGCTTCAACAGAGAATTCAACACTGTCCAAGGATCTGAGTCCAACAGATTCAGAGAGTTAATTTTGTCAAGAGAAAGTTATTTGCCTGGTGACAATTCATATTTACCAAGCTCATAGGTGGCAGATGTTAAAAACAGAATGCCGATGTCTTAAGCTACTGTGAAAAAGATAATTGTCACCAAGTTGGAAGTGCTTGTGTTTGGCAGGACACAGTTTTTTCTTCCTGGGGACAGATCTTCAGGAAAAGTTCATTTATAACTGGAACTTCTCTTGGTAAGCACAGAATCACACAGCAAGTGGGGCTGTCGGCTGCATCTATAAGTCATATGCAATGCACTAGACATTAAAAGACCTCAAAAGGCAGCATTAAGCACCAGATACTTCCTTTCTTTTGCCCACTCTGGACTCTAGATGTGTGACTTTCATAATAAACTAAGTCTATGTCACCCAGGTACCTTCATATGATAATATTTTGAGAAGTTCTTTGCTGACTTTAAATAGATGACATAAGGATTTGTTAAAATTGACTCTGAAATAAGAACTACATACAATTAAGTCCACATGAAATTAAACTGAAATATATACAAGTCTGCTCTTTCTCCCCCCTTTCCTCCTTCTCTCCCTCCCTCCTTCCCTCTTTTCCTTTTATTTATTTATTTTTTGGTCAGAATCTCACTCTTTCACCCAAGCTATCAGTGGCACTATCACAACTCGACCTTGTGGGTTCAAGCAATCCTTCCACCTCAAGCATCCCAAGGAGATGGGACTATGGGCATGTGCCCATGCCTGGATAATTTTTTGATTATAGAGACAAGGCATCACTGTGTTGTCTGGACTGGTCTTGAACTCCTGGACTCAAGCAATCCTCCCGCCTCAGCCTCTTAAAGTGCTGAGTTTACAAGCATGAGTCACTGTGCCTGGCCTTCTCTGCTCTACTGAGTGGAGTTGTCATATCAGAGCTAGGTATCTGTGCAACGGTGATACCCTTTAATCAAGGTAGGTGAGCTATACTGGCCTCTCTTCTTGGATCGCCCTAGTTCTGCTGAGATCCTGGTGGATGTTTTACTCGAGGGTTATTGTTTTGGATTCTCTTATCTTATTACTATTTGCAGAAAGTTTTTTGTCTCTGTATATACCAGTGCTCCAAATTCATTTTAAGACCAGTCTCATGAAGGTTTCGCTTTCCTGCAATGTTTTCAGTGAAATGCTGGGTATCTGTTTTACTTTTAACCCAGGCTGGCGGCTTATTCACCTTGTGGCCTACCTCACCCATTTTTCCTTTCTTAGATCTTTCAGGAACTTTCCTCTTCTGCCATCTAGTGGCCAAAGCAGGGGCTGCTAAATAAAGAAGAAACTGGGCAATAAGACTGGGTCAGTTAATACTAATCAGCAGGACAAAGTGACACAGGTAATAACAATAGCAAGTTGCATTTCAGAGCAACACCTTGGGACAGTCAGGACTCATTTCTTTGTCTATGGCAAACATGAACTGTGCACTCACCATATGCTAGCAGGATGCTAGGCACCAGATTAAAACAAGGCTTTAAAAGGCAGTATTAAGCCCCAGGTACCTTCTTTTGCCCATTCTGGGCTCTTGATTCGGGACTTCTGTTATAGCACTTTGGAGCTTGATTTTGTGATAAATACTGAAACTACACTATGCCTAATGTAAAGCTTAGATGAAAAAAGGAATTATCATGCCTTTTCTTTTTTGGCCGGGGGTCGGGAGGGTGGGGGTCAGAATTTCACTTTGTCACCCAGGCTGGAGTGCAGTGGCAAAATCACAGCCCATCACAGCCTCGATCTCCTGGGCTCAGGTGATCCTCCAACCTCAGTCTCCTGAGTAGCTGGAACTACAGATGCATGCCACCACGTCTAATTTTTAGAGTTTTTTTTTTCTTTTTTTAGAGATAAAGTCTTGCTATGTTGCTCAGGCTGGTCTCAAACTCACTGTGCCCAGCACAACCCATTTTTATTTATTTATTTATTTACTTATTTATTTATTGAGTTGGAGTCTCACTCTATCACCCAGACTGGAGTGCAGTGGTCGCTCCTGGCCACCGCAGCCTCGACCTGCCGAGCTCCGGCGATCCTTCCGCCTCAGCCTTCCAAGTAGCCGGAATTACGGGCATGCCTGGCTGGTTTTCTGATTTATTGTAGAGATGAGGTCTCGCTGCCCAGGCGGGTCTCGAACCCACGGGCTCAGGCAATCCACTCACCTCAGCCTCCCAAAGGCGCGGGATTACAGGCTGAGCCACCAAGCCTGGCTACATCCCAGTTTTAAAATGGGGAAATAGAAGTTCAGAAAGGCAATGGGGTTCTAATGAGCTCATTCTAATTCCCTTTCTCCCTCTCACCCCTCCACCTCTCTTTTCTGCTGCCTGAAATATATATAAAATATCTATATGAAAAACCATATGCTATGGAGCATTTTAAACTCACTGGATAGGTATTTCATGGGCTTTCAAATGTGTACACTTATTTTTTTCTTTTTAAATTTTTTGTAGAGATGGAATCTTGCTGTGTTGCCCATGCTGGTTTTGAGCTCCTGGCCTCAATGATCCCACCATCTTGATCTCCCAAATTTCTGGGATTACAGGCATAAGCCAATGGTGCCTAGCCTGTATACATTTTTATTTGCAGTACGGCTTGCTTTAACTGCTGACTTGTAATCTTATGTAATAATATCAGATAAACAGATGTTCCATATAAGCACATTTTTAGGCAACTAGAGTTTATTACTTAAAACACCAAAGCATTTTAGTATTTTAACTACTCTGGATAGACATTTATTTCTGGTGTTTCAGAGTGCTTTGCTTCCTTACTACAACACAGTATCCTAAAAGTCTTAGCATACTGTTAAATTTTAGTAACTTCAGAGATAAAAATGTCACAAACCTACCAAAAAATCATTGAGGCTTGATTATTTTACAGTGAGGAAATTTAGACTCAGGGAAGTGACTTTCTGACATAGTTTGGATGTTTGTCCCCTCCAATCCTCATGTTGAAATGTGATCCCCAGTGTTGGTGGTGGGGCCTAGTGGGAGATGTTTGGACCATGAGAGCAGATCCTGCATAAATGGCTTGGTGCCATTCTTGTGGTAATTACTACGTTTTCATTCTATTAGTTCATGCCAGCTCTGGTTGTTTAAAAGAGCTTGGCACCTTCTTCTCTCTCTCTTGGTTCTGCTCACACTATGTGACAAGCCCAATCAAACTTTGCCTTCTACCATGCCTAAAAGCCTCCTGAGGCCTCACCAGAAGCAATGTTTCTTGTATAGTCTGCAGAACTATAAGCCAAAACAACCTCTTTTCTTTATAAATTACTCAGTCTCAGGTATTCCTTTATAGCAACACAAACAGATGAGTACCGAAAGTTGGTACCAAGAGTGGGGTGTTGTTATAAAGACGTCTGAAAATGTGGAAGTGGCCTTGGAACTGGGTAATGGGCAGAGGTTGGAAGAATTTGGATGGCTCAGAAGATGACAAAAAGTTGAAGGAAGTTTGGAACTTATTAGACATTGGTTAAGTGGTTGCAACCAAAATGCTAATAGAAATATGAATTGTGAAGCCCAGGCTAATGAGATCTCAGATCAAAATGAGGAACTTATTGGGAACTAAAGCAAAGGTCACCCTTGTTATGTCTTAGCAAAGAATTTGACTGCAGTGTGTCCAGGACTTATGGAAAGATGAACTTGAGAGTGATGACTTAGGGTATCTGGCAGGATAAATTTCTAAGTAGCAAAGCATTTGGGAAGTAGCATGTTTGCTTCTAACAGTCTATAATCAGATGTGGGAGCAAAGGAATGATTTAAAGTTGGAGTTTACAATTAAAAAGGAGGCAAAGCAAAAAAAGTTTGGAAAACCCATAGCTTGGCCCTGCAGTAGAGAAGAAAAGAGTATTTGAGAGTAGACTCCAAGGAGACTATGGAGAAACCACTTGCTAGGATAATTAGCAAGATTAAAAGGGAGCCAAGTGTTAATATTCAAGATATTGGGAAAAGCACCTTGAAGGCATTCCAGAAATCTTCCAGGCTGCCCCTCTCATAACAGATCAAGAAGGCTAGGAGAAAAGAGAGGTTTAGGGCACCAGACTTGGAACTTGCTGCCTTGTGCTGCCTTGGGATGTGTCTTCCTGCATCCTGGTTATTCCAGCTCTAGCTGCAGCTTAAACGGTCCCAGAAACTGCTTGAGCTGAAGCTCTGGAAAGCACAAACCCTAAACCTTGGCAGCTTCAATGTGATGTAAAGTCTGCTGGTGCACAGAATGCAAAAGTGAAAGAAGGCTGGCGGCTTCCACCTAGATTTCAGAGGATGCATAGAAAAGCCTGGGTGACAGGCAGAAGCCTGCTGCAGGGGTGGAGCCCTTGCAGAGAGCCTCTACTAGGGCAGTGCCAAGGGGAAATGTGGGGCTAAATCCCCCACACAGAGTCTCCACCAGGGCACTTTCTTGTGAAGCTGTGAGAATGGGGCTGCCGCCCTCCACTGGAGCTATTGGTTAGATAAAGTGGAAAATGAAAGCAGGATAGATATTGTAGATGCCAGAAAAGTGAGAATGGCAATAATAACAAAATCCAAATGTCAGCCCTTATATTTTCAAAAGTCTACTTGACCTTCCAATTTGTACTCAGAGGACACAACCCTACTCCCAACCCATGGCTCTTCTCAACTTCCTAGCTGTGGTCAGATGAGTGACTCTCCTGAGCTTCTGGAGAAATATAGCCACATTTAGTCATAGAACAACTTTAAGGTTTTTCTTTCCACCTATCCTGGGTTGAATGGTATCTTCTCCTAATTCATATCAACCCAGAACCTCAAAAATGTGGTCTTATTTGGAAGTAGAGTTTTGGCAGAGGTAATTAGTTAAGATAAGGTCATGTTGGTTAAGGGTGGGCCCTGAATCCAATGACTGGTGTTCTTATAAGCAGGACATGTGAGGACACAAAGAGGAAGTGCTACGGGAAGATAGAGATTAGAGAGATGCATCTGCAAACCAAGGAATGCCAAGAATTGCCAGCAACCACTGAAGCTGAAAGACAAGTATGGGACAGACTCTCCCTCAGAGCCTCCAGAAGATACCAACCATGCTGACACCTTGACTTCAGATTTCTAGTCTCCAGAACTGTATGATAATAAATTTCATTGTCTTAAGCCACCCATTTGGAGGTATTTTGTTATAGTAGTCCCAGGAAACTAACATACTGCTTTTCTAATATGTAGGTAAAATCAGTTATGGCTTGAAGCAAACTATGAGGTATACAAAGTTTTTAAAGATTCTTTTCCCTTTTCTTTTGAAACTTACCCCTTATAGACCCAAGCTTGGTTCCTGGCTTCTTTTTCTCAGGTATGGCTCCATGAAGAAAAGATAAGAGATGAAAGAAAATTACTGCATGTAAAATTTACTTTCATAAAAAATAAAGACCTTTAATTTAAAATAGTGCTTGACTGGAAGCCCCTGATGTAGCCTTTTCTATGTTCCCGGTAAAATTACTCAGAATACATAGAAAAAAATCCTTGTAAAACAATGAAAAACAATGCAGCAGAGGATGCTATTTTTAAAATGTTAAAGCATTGCTTCTCTCTCTTTTCCCCAAGAATTATTTGAATCCATTTCTCTTCTCCTTCATCATCCAGGATTTCTAAGGATGGTGACTCTCAGGAGGGATATGGCCCAGAAGACTCAGATTCATCATTCTTAAGCTTCTTTGTAGACTTTTGTATTTTTATACCAAAGTCCCTAGACTTAGAGCCAGGCAGTGTGGAGAGAGCAAAATCCATTTTTAGAATAATAAAATGTTGTCTTTGTGTGTCAAGAAACCAAAAACACAAAGTTTCCATCACAAGCCAAACCGTAAGAAAGAGAAAGTGAAGAATGTGAACAGCCTTCCTACTTATAAGGCAGTTAAGAGTTGAAAAGATAATTCTGAGGGGAAATAACAAAAACTTAGAGGTTAGTGAGTCCCGAAGAAGGCCTTTTTCTTCTCCCACACACCATCTATTGGGAGAAAAACTGTAAAATCATTCAGATGGGTGCCCCAGAGCAGAAGGGCTTGGGTTTCGATTTTATGGTATATTCTTGGAAGACTGTTAGGTTCTTGGAGAAGTCCCATGCCCTATATGACACTGGGCAGCAATGTGCTGGGATAGCAGAGAACACCGTTGGAGAAAAGTAGCTCACTGGACAAACCAGTGCTACCTTACAATTGAAGGTGTACCAAGATGGCACAGGAAAAATAGCCAAGAGATTCCTAGACTCTGAGATGAGATTGAGATGGAAGAATTGAGAGATGTCTGATTTAAAAGGCTCATTTATTTTATTATTATTTTTTTTACCAAGGTTTTAGAGTGTGCAATTGGGAATATGGGGGCATCATTTAGTGATGTGGTTGATTGAGGGAAAGCATATTTGGGTGATAGGTCAAGAGTTCTCCCTAGGATTAAATTGAGATGCTGAAGAGAGAGCTGGATATGCGAGTCTGGATCTTAGTGGAAAAGGTGATGTTGCAAATACTAATTTTAGAGTTATCAGTATATAGGTAGTATTTACAATTATGGGACTGAATGAGATTACATATCATTACTTTTTTTTTGAGTTGGAGTCTCTCACTCTGTTGCCCAGGCTAGAGTGTAGTGGCACACTCACCATCACCCCAGCGTCGGCCTGCTGAGCTCTGGTGATCCTTCCACCTCAGCCTTCCAAGTAGCTGGAACTATAGGCACATGCTACCATGACCGACTAATTTTTTATTTATTGTAGGAATGAGGTCTCACCAAGTTGCCCAGGCTGGTCTTGAGCCCATGGGTTCAGGAAAGCTACTTGCCTCAGCCTCCCAAAGTGCTAGGATTACAGGTTGAGCCACTGAACCTGGTTGAGATTACATGTAAAGAGAGTATTGATAGGGAAGAGGAGAGGGATAAGGACAGGGCCTAGAGTATTCCAATATTTAGTTGTTGAACAGAGAAGAGGAAATCAACAAATGAGAAAGAGAAGGAGTGAACAGGAAGGTGAGAGGAAAACCAGGAGACCATGGTATGGAAATCTAGGGGGAAGTGAGTGTCTTAGTCTTGTTGCTATAACAGAATACATTCTGCAGAGCAGAAAGTTCAATATTGAGGAGCCAGCATCTGGTGAGGGCCTTCTTGCTTCATAATCCCACTGCAGAAGGTGTAAGAAAAGAAAAAGCATGAGAGAAAAGAGGAGGCGGGGGAGAGAGAGAAGAACACTGAATCAATTCCAAGGTAACTAATCCATTCATAAGGACAGAACCCTCATAACCTATTCACCTTTTAAAATTTCCACCTCTCAACACTATTACATTGGAATTAAGTTACCAACACATGAACTTTGGGAGACACATTCAAACTCTAGCAGTGGGTTTAACAAGGGAAGTAGCCAACTGGCTTAAAAGCTGCTAAGTGATCAAGTAATATGAAAACAGAGAATTGACTGCTACTTTTGAAACTTTGCTAAAAGCCAAAAGAGTTTTTATACTGAGTATGAGATGAGGAATGAAACCCATACAAGTAGGTTGAAAAAAAAATAGAAGATTTAAAAAAAATAGCAACAGTGAATAAAGATAACTTTTAGGAATTTGGTTATGAAAGATGGGAAGAGGTTGGAGGGTACTTTGGGAGTAAAAGAGGTTTTTTGTTTTCTTTTGCTTTGTTTTGTTTTCTTTTAAATGTGTGATATTAAAGCCTTATGTGATGATTGCATGGGAACAATCCAGAAGAGAAAAGGAAGAATTGTAGGAGCAAGTTCCTTGAGCAGAGATGAGATACAGAGTAAACATAAAAGTACGGATCCCAACTAGGGCAAGGGACAATTCTTCCATTGTGTCAAGAGAAAGGAAAAATAAGTGGGTTTAGAATAGCTTTGGTGGTGGGAAGATGAAGTTTGCTTCATCTGATTCTTGAGGGTTTTTTTTTTTCCACCCAGGAATGAGCTAAGGTCATTAGCAGAGCTTGAGTGGGGAGAAATGGTAGCATGTTTAAAAATAGAAAAAGTTTTGATATAGTTATTTTGGGGAAAGAGAAGATGGATATTCTATAGAAGTAAGTGAGGATTGCTGGACAGTGTTGAATCCCACTTTGAGATGGGATGTCACAAATTTAAAGTGAGATGTTTAGCTCAAAGAAGGCAGATAGTTTGGTTAAGCAGATTGGAAGTTTAATCAGGTGAACAAAACAGAGGGTGGGAGCAAGGTGTTAGGAAGGAAATGGTTGTGATACTAGATTAAAATCTTTAAGCTGAGTAAGGAGGATATGAGGGCATATAGTACGCAGAACCAGGGGTATTGCTGGAGATTGTGACAATTAATGGGAGTCAGTATAATGGCAGTCTCTGTGTGGTCAAAAGAGAGTTAACACATGGGGAGGATTGGTGGTGATGCTCCCGGGGGGGGGGGGGCGTGATTGTAATAGAGATTTGAAATTATTGGCAAAGACCAGATTTAGGGAGGACGATGAGAGTGCATGGATGAAGTGAAGGGAAGGACATACCTTTAGAGATGAGATAGCAAAAAATCTGCAAGGGCAGAGTGTTGTTGAAGTTGCCAAGAAGGGTGAAAGAGTAAGAATGAAGGTAATAAAATGAGCTGAGTACTTAAGCCCTTGGTGAAAGAAGGGTGGTCAGGAGGTCGCTAGATGAGAGAGAAAAGAAGAGGCGCTTGGCAGGTCATTCTGATGGCATGTCTTTCGTCAGTGTAAGCACACCAGCTTAGAGTTTTGATGGAGAAAGAGGAAAAGATGTTTAGAAATAGCAATTTGGGGTGACAAATCGCCAACCTAGACTGCAGGCCCTGAAGTATGCACATGTGTTAGTTTCCCCTGGCTTTTGTAACAAACCTTGTGGCTTAAAACAATAGAAATTTGTTCTCTTGTGGTTCTAGAGACCAGAAAGCCAAAATCAGCTACTGGACCAAACAAGGTGTTGGTGAGGCTGTGATCTCTCCAGGGGTCCTAGGGAAGAATCTGTTCTTTGCTGTCTTCACTTTCTGATGACTCCTGGTCTTCCATGGCCTGTGGTTGTGTCACTCCAGTGTCTTCAAATCTCTCTCCGTTCTACCTTCATTTTGCCTTTTCCTCTGTGTGTGTAAAAATCTCCTTTTGCTTCCCTCCTATAATGATACATCTGATTACATTTTGAACCCACTCAGATAATCTCGTATAATCTTCCCAAGAGCCTTGATTTAATCACAGTTGCAAACATTGCTATATAAAGTAACATTCACAGGTTCCAAGAATCAGGATGCAGGTATCTTCTGGGAAGGCCACTTTTCAGACTACCACATGGGATATGGAAGGAAACTCAGCTTTTATCTGATGTGGCTGGTGTGGAACCAGTGTCAGTTTCAATAAAGATAAATAAAATATAGTAGTCCCTCCTTAGTTGAGAAGGATGCATTCCAAGAACCCCAATGAATGCCTCAAAACGTGAATAGTACCGAACCTTGTATATACTATGCACAAATTTCTTTTTCTTTCTTCATATTTTCACAGATAGAAAATTTGTCATTACCACACACATATCTTAGCAACCTCAGCATACAATTTTTTTTTCTTTCCTTATTAAATCAAGAAACTTTTCACTTAAAGGGAATACTTTATGGCATATCCGAATTGCCTGCATCACTACTCTTGTGCTTTGGGGCCATTATTAAGTAAAATAAGGTTTCCAGGAACACAAGCACTGCAATATCAGTTGATCTGATAGCCAAAACAGCTACTAAGTGACTAACAGGTGGCTATCATCTGTAGTGTGGATACACTTGACAAAGGAAGGATTCAGGACCTGGGTGTGATGGAGGGAGATGATATGAGATTTCATCATGATGCCCAGAATAATGCACCATTTAAAACTTATGCTTTGTTTATTTCTGGAATTCTCTATTTAATATTTTCAGACTACAGTGGACAACAGATAACTGAAATCGTGGAAAGTTAAACTGCAGAGAAGGGAGTTACTATAGTAATACTTTTTACTTAATAAGAATTATCTTGACTTAAAATCTCAGAAGGTATGACCAAAAACCAGGGAAGGAAAAGATGGGTAGAGCTAGGCTAAATTCTTCATCTTAAATAAGAAAAATCAAAACAATGCCAATTTCCCTTCATTTCAGCAGTTAGAGAGAAGACAATTTTGTAGCTTGCTTTTGAAAGTTTTGTTGAGAACTCTTTCAAAAAATAATTGCATCATGCTAGTCACCCAGTTTTAGGGACAGCAAATGTGATCATTCCCTTGGTCTGTGTTCCTTTCTGCAGCTCTTGTTCCCTTTTCTGGTTAAAAATGTTTCACACCCATCATGACATTCTGTATTTCCTTATCTGAACACCATACCATCTGGAGGCATTCTGTGTTGCTTTTGGCTTTGGACTTTTTATAACCCATGATTAGGGTATAGATGAATAAAGTTGCCTACTTTATCTTTCTCCAGTTTCCTGTATAGGATTTATGTGATAGTGTTCATTTATTTGATGTGTAGTTGGACTTGGGAGGACATGCATGGATTTAAGATGTGTACTTGGCTCCATGACTTAGAGGATGCTCAAACACAACTGAAACTTTGACGGTGCTAATTGTCAGGATGTGGAAAGCAACCCAGAGGGAGGTACGAGCACCATATGGAATAACAGAAAATTCTGGGGACTTCACATTCAAAATGTATGAAGAGTGCAAACTTTTCTTACCATCTTTACTGCTTCAACTTTGTGCCAAGCCACTGTTTCCTTCTGGCTTGACTATTGCAACTCATACACCTGCTCAGATTTATTTATTTATTTATTTTCTTTCTTTCTTTCTTTTTTTTTTTAGGTGGAGTCTCACTCTGTCGCCCAGGCTGGAGTACAGTGACACACTCATGGCCTCCCCCATGTCGACCTGCTGGGCTTCAGTGATCCTTCCGTCTCAGCTTTCCAAGTAGCCGGAACTACAGACGCGCACTACCATGCCCAGCTAATTTTTTATTTATTGTAGAGAGGAAGCCTCGCCAAGTTGCCCAGGTGGGTCTTGAACTCATGGGTTCAGGCAATCACTCGCCTTGGTCTCCCAGAGTGCTGGGAATACAGGCTGAGCTACCAAGCTGGCCTACCTGCTCAGATTTCTCCACCACCCCTCACCTCGTCTATTGTCAATGTGATAAACTGAGCAAGCCTCTTAAAACATGTCAGACCCTGTTACTCCTCCGCTGAAAACCTGATGCAAACTCCCCACTTCAGTCCAGTGAGAGCCAACCTTACAAGGGCAGTGAGGCATTGCACAAGCTAGTTAGCCTACCTCTCTCCTCTTATTCCCAAGTGCTTTCCCCCAATCTTCTGTCCTAGCAGCTTTGGTGTTACTTGGACCCTCCAAGCCACTCCGCCTTGGGGATTACAGTACTTGCTGTTCTGTCCACCTGGAATGTTCTTTCTGCAATTATGTTCATAGCGTTCTCTGGTTTCCTCCAGGTCACTACTCAAATATGACTATCTGAGAGAGGCTTTCCATAATCACCCCTTATAAAATAGGAACGCTTCCTATCCGGCCCTTTTTTTCCTTTCTTCTGTTCTACCATTCTCCATAGCACTTGTTCAAATATGACCTCACTGGTCATATTTGAATTGTTGCCATGCATTTTGTTTTTGGCATGAGTCCCCCACTAGAAAGTGAGTTCCATGAGGGCAGGGAATTTATTGTACTCACATCTGTATTCCTGCACACTGCCCGGAGAAAGGCATTGAATACATGTTTGGGGAATGAATGAATGAATGAGCCATTCACAAATGTACCACTTGCCTTTCTTGATAAAGTCTCAAATAGTTGAGATAATGGTGATAAAAACAGATCTTTTTGACAGGGGGCTGCAGAAAATATTATAATGAGGAAAAAGTTTCCAGTCTCATGTTATAAGCTGAATTGTGTTCTCCAAAATTCATTTGTTGAAGTCCTAGCTCCCAGTACCCTATAATGTGACCATATTTAAAAATAAGGACTTTAAAGAATCATTAAGTTGCCAGGTGAAGTGGCTCACACCTGTAATCCTAGCACTTTGGGAGGCGGAGCCAAGAGGATTGCCTGAGCCCACAGGTTCGAGACCAGCCCGGGCAACTTGGTAAGACCTTGTCTTTACAATAAATCAAAAACTTTAGCCAATATAGTGGCACGTGTCTGTGGTACCAGCTACTTGGAAGGCTGAGATGGAAGGATCAGCCTGGGCGGCAGAGTGAGACTCCTACTCAAAAAAACAAAAAAGAATTATTAAGTTAAAATGAGGCCACTAGGGTGGGCTGAAATCCAATCTGACCGATGTCCTTATAAGAAGAGAGAATTAGGATACACAGGGAGACAGCAGGAACGTGCAAGGACAGCAAAAAGACCACGCAAAGACACAGTAAGAAGGCGGTCATCTGCAGGTCAAGGAGAGGGGTCTCAGCAGACACCTTGATCTTGGACTTTACAGAGCCTCCAGAACTATGAGAAAATACATTTCTGTTGTTTCAGCCACACAATTTCTGTTGTTTTGTCATGACAGCCCTCGAAGACTAATACAACTAACTCCAGGGAAGAGTGATATTTTGAGTTGGGCTTTCAAAGTGCCTGGCTCTACTTATATGGAGCCAAATGGTAAACAGAAGCTCATTAAAGGTTTCTAAGGGTCCAGTGGTTTTAGGAAGTTCACTCTTACTACGAGAGAAAGGTGTCCTATTACGAGTAACGATTGTATAAAGCTAGATTGACTTCAATACTGAAATAATGATCACCAGCGAGGCAGACTGCCATGACCTCGGCATGAGCATAGTACTGACATTGATCAAGAGCTCACGATGTGCTAGGTTTTTTTCTTACTGTTTTACGTGTGTTGAGCCATCCTCACAATGACTCTATGAGTGTTAATCATTCCATTTTACAGATGAGAAAACTGAGACACAGAGAGGTTGAGAAAGTTGCCCAAGGTGCTACATTTTTACATGGCAGAGCCAAGGCTCGAATCTAGGCAGTGGCATGGAAGCCTGTGCTTAAATTTATTCCCACCATCTACTTCCTTTTATATATTTTCCGCTGTCTGCACATTTGGATTTGCTAGTGCTTAGATTAGACTTCTGTTAGCACCAACCCACTTTTCAGCTTTATTTTTTATTATTCATGTACATCTTGAAAAACAGTATCATCCCTTGTCTCTTGACTTTTCCTTAACTTTCTTTGCCATGGTTTTACCTCACTGATTGACTGATTGATGGATTGCTATTCTAGTTTCCTGTTTCACCTTTACTATTATACATACCTAGAATCCACTCTTCATGACCAAGTCCAAATCCTATATCCCCCATAATGTTTTACATTCGCTCTCTCCTCTGAAAATTTCATTGTATGAGCAACTAATTTAGGAATTAATAATGGTCTTCCTTATTCAAACTTTTCTTTTTTTTTTCTTTATTTTTGAGTCAGAGTCTCATTCTCTCACCCAGGCTGGAGTGCAGTGGCACGTTCATGGCCACCTCAGTGTTGACCTGCTTGGCTCAGGCGAGCCTTCTGCCTCAGTCTACCAAGTAACTGGAACTACAGGCGTGCACCACCATGCCCGGTTAATTTTTATTTTGAGATAGTGTAGAGACGAGGTCTTACCAAGTTGCCCAGTCTGGTCTCGAACCCCTGGGCTCAGGCAATCCTCCCGTCTTGGCTTTCCAAACTGCTGGGATTACAGGCTTGAGCCACTGAGCCTGGCCCAAATTTTTCTTTTGGTGACTTGGTATTCCATATAAAACTTTCTAATACTTAATTTTTCACCAGCTTGTGTCTTATCTTCAAAAACATTTCGATAACTAAAAATAGGAATAAAATATCCACTCTACATGATACTTTGAACATAATGAAAATGAAATAGATTTATTGATCTTCTTTGTTTAAAAAAAAAACAGTGAAGGTAGAAGGAAATAATAAATACGGTCATTTTTATTAATAGCTAGCATCATGCTAAATGCATTATATGTGTTAGTTCATCTAATCCTTACAACGTTACTGTAAGAGAAGTACTAATATTATCCCCATTTTATGGATGAGGGAAACCAGACATACCGGGGTCCTGTAGTTTGTCCACAGTAACGCAACCCAGGCAGCTGCAGACTGCCTTTCCTCCAGCAGAGGGCATTAAGAGACCACAACCCCGTGCAAGTCTAAGGTTTATGATCCAGTTTTCCTTCCCATTAGAAGCAGGAAACAGATTCACGACTTTTGGATGTTAAAGGAGTTTGCTCATTTTTCATTTCTTTGTATCATCAGTGACATTCTTTGGGGGAAAAATAAACTACTTTTTTCCCACATGGACCCCTCAACAGTTTGCCTCTGGCTCACTTCTCTCCCTTCTCCACACTCTCAGTCTCCTTCCCCAATTCCAGGAACTGTTTTTCCGTATAATAATGCACTTTCTGGAATTATCTGCGGGGAGTTTCCAAATCCCAAGATACCACCAAGCCTCAGGGGTTGCCTCTCTACTCTCTTCAGCTGTTGGCCCTCAGCACTCTTAAGCCCATTTGATTACAGGACTGAAACTTGAAATCATGGGGCAGATGCTATCTTCCGAATTCTGTAATATGCTCAAAAAGGTGTCTTTTGGATGATCTCTTGTTTGGCACATATGTCGTTTAAAATGGCAGTGGATGTGTGTGGTAGGGGCAGATTGTGATTCTGCTGTATGTACTCACATTACTGACCATCTTCAAATAGACTTTTTTTCCTGCTAAAAATGTGGGAAGAAGAACAAGGGGACATTGGGCCAATTATCTCTGGCTGCTACGGAACATTCAGACTCAAAAGCTGCCGCAGCCAGAAACAATATTTCTCGCCTGGTGGGGATTCTCTGGTTTCTTCAGAGCCATTAAGTTCTGAGAATAGGGTCTGAGTACCACACATTTTATATTTAACCAAGATACAATAAGCCAAAGCTTCTAGAAGTCAGGGAATGTCAGAGAAAGGAGGGACTAAGATCATTTAGTGCAATCCACTCACTTTATAAACAGAGGTCCAAAGGCCTAAAGTCACGAGGCATGTGGGATCTGGGTGTTCTCAGTCTATGTCTCTTTGTCTCTTAGCTACTCTTACTGTCAAATAAAGTAACCGGTCAGGGAAATTGTGTTTTCTTTCTAGGTTTGCGTGAGAATAAAGCCGTAGGCAATTATTACAGAAATACATTTTTTTCCTTGGAGACAAATGCTATGCGAGATGTCTTACCAAGAGAGGGCACCCTCTGAGCAGGAATTTCCCCTTGTAGACCATTTTACAGTCAGGGAAAAAAAAAAATAGGCCGACTCTCAACAGATCACGGGAGATGGGGACTATTAATGTCAATTTAGTTTTTGAAGACCTTGTAGCTGCCCTCAGAACGCATTAAGCTTAGTAGACGTGGCAGAAATCAGGCTCTGCCTACTTTGCCCCTAACCCTTTCTGCATCTCAACAGCTAGCTCCTAACCCCTTCTATGTCTCCATCTCAACAACTAGCCCCGGCCAGAGGTCCTCAAACTTTTAAAACAGGGGGCCAGTTTACTGTCCCTGAGACCGTTGGAGGGGCGGACTATAGTTTAAAAATAAAAACTATGACCAAATTCCTTTTATTTTTTTTTTTTAACTATAGTCCGCCCCTCCAACGGTCTGAGGGACAGTGAACTGGCCTCCTGTTTTAAAAGTCTGAGGACCCCTGTGGGCTAACCTCTTCTGCGTCTCCATCTCAACAATGTGTGTGTTGGTGCTGACTTTGGCCAGAAATGTCTTTCCCTTTCCTCCTCCTCTGGAAAACTCCTAACCACTGGTCAGAGTCCCACATTGCCCCCTCCACTTTTTAGCCTTCTCACCTCTACATTCCAGAACTTTTCACATTCCAGGATTACAGCACATACTATCTATTATTTTAGTGTGTTTTGGTGTCTGGATTGTGTTACCTTATCCCTGTCCCAGTGCCTAGCCCTCCGTGAGTCACATAATACACACATGACAAAAAAGCTTGTTGCGTATGTGAACACACAAATCAATACCCTTACTCATGTTGGTTTTCTAACCGGGATATCATCACAGGTGGGTGGGATTATTCAAGGAAGCCTTACACCTATAGCTTAATTGTTTTGGCTCTATCTGCTAGGAAACTTGGAAGAAAATGCACTGTGCCTGTAAAGAAACGCAGCTAAAGAGATTTGGATGAAGAACCAGGACATCTGGGTGGAATTCAAGTTCTGCCACAAATTTTCTGTGTGACCTTAGGTAAGTCACTTAACCTTTCTCTGGGTTTTATGATCTCATTTGTATTCTCACAGGATTCTGATTTCAAATGTTTTTTTCTGGGTCAATAACTATTTAAAATTGTATAAAGAAGCAATCATAGATATTGGTATTTATTCTGAAGAAAAAAATGAAAGTGTTGGACAGGAATTATGGTTTTCAGGTTTCCTCTTACAATAGGAGTTATTCATACAGAAATGAGACAAAGCAGAATACGGATTTTTTTAAAGCTAGTTGGTTTTATAAATAACATGCTGAATTTTGCCCAACAACTCATCGCTAATTTGCCATTAAAATATTTTATACAATATTGAAGCCCAACTTTTCCTTCTAAATTAGCCTATGTAGATAAGACTCAATGGTAGCAGATGAGTCTTCATTGCTCGTTGCTGTGTAAGTACATTGTCAACCATCTTGTGGAGTCAACTGAGACTGTTTCTAACTCCTTCATAAAAGATGCTAAGACATCCCTTTGGGATGAGGTGTTTAACTAGTAGCTCACCATCAAACTGATAGCTGAGCTCTCCTCCAAAGCCCTAGTAAGAAAAGAGAAACAAAAAGAGAAAGCTTGATCTAAAAGCAACAAAGCTCTACAAATCCCAGCAAGGGTCTCTAAACTCCATGGGGATTTGGTGAAAGGTCATTTAGAATGGATTGCATGTAAAGAGGATAGGAAGCCAATTTGACTTTCCAGAGATTGCCCAAGGCAGTAAAGGTCAAGGGGTTCCGGAGATGAGGATTGCAAATCAATCCAGCCCAGGGATGTGAAAACAGGGCTGCTCTAGGAACTCAGACCCTGTGAACTTCACCCCTCTCTGCCACTTACATACTAAACCCTAGAGCCCTCCTTTGGCCATTGACATCTTAGTGGAGGCAGAAGATTTTCCTTTTAGCAATTGGGATGGAAATAAGAGGTTGCAGTGCTAATAATACAGACTGGTTCAGAGGGCAGTTAAAATGCAGGAAAGCAGAAGGAAAGCCTACTGTATACACCATTTGGGAATTGTGTGTATGTATGGGGAGCGGAGGAGTATGGGGAGGAGGAGGTATAAGCAGATTTTTTTGATGCTCTTCCCTTAGGCAAGTTCAACGTTAGATTCAGGCAGCCAGGCACAGGGAAGAAAGCAGGCAGATCCTATTTGGGCCTAGCCAATAATCATGATTTAATTTTCTTGTTCCTCCCACTGTCATGATCATAGTTTAGATTTTGTGAACTTTTAGATTCCACTTCTTTCTTCTTCCAAAGCAACATTTCCTTTTAATCACTCCTATTATCAACTTCTGCTGAGTCTCCCTAGATCATAGATTAAAGATCAAACATCTCAGCCATTCAAACACCTCCAGGATCCCAGCAGTGCCTGCCTTTCCCTTTTCTCCCACAGATTTCCCCACCTGCCCAAGCTTCCCCTGCTAATGTGGCTGTTGCTGGTAGATTCATGCCCTTGCCTTCCTGGTATGCTCTCTCCTTCCCATTGGCTTGATGAACCCTCATGAATTCTTCAAAACTTGCTCCAAGTGCCACTTTCTTTTGAATGTTTGCATCTTCTCATGCCAGAAACTTTTGATACCTTCTTGTATTGTCTAAGCCTACTGTATACACCAGTCTCCATTTTTGTTTTCATTTTTTTGTCCCTAACAAAATCTTGATCATTTATTATTCATCTATGTGGCAGTACGTTCTAGCAATGTCAGTCATATGACTGATGAACAATAATTATTTGCAGAATTATGAATCTCTTGGTAGTTAACGTTTGCCCTTGATGACGTGAAAATGTTATTATGTGTTGACTGACATATTGAAAGATATAAATGTCAAAGGAAGAAAAAGAGTTACATTATTTTTTCCTTGGAAATCCAATTCTTTTTTACTTTGACTAAACATCAGTACACAGTCATCGTTTTACATAAACACAGAGCTTTAGAAGACATAATTGTTTAAGAAGTGGAATGTAACCATAGTAAGTGAAGAGGACACAATAGTCCGGAATAGGACCCAAGTAGGAGCTAAACAAACTAGACAATGGCAAGATAAAGTTAGTGATGAGGAGATAACATTCATAGGGATATTTGTCATCACATGGAAGACGTATTTTTCCATTGTGTAGGAATAGATCAATCATACGTAACCCAAGTGTCAGTAGTGTGGGTGACCTCAGGTCCCCTCACTTTCTGGGTTTAACCTGAATTTTTTTTTTGAGTCAGAGTTTCACTCTGTCACCCAGGTTGCAGTGCATGGTATAGCTGGAGTTTTAAAGTCCAAATAAGATATTGCTATGGAAAAAATCTCACCTGTGTTTTTTTTTTGCAGAGTTTAATCCCTCTTTATCCACACCTCAGGGTACTTCCTGAATATTGCTCTTGGTTTCTTTTTTCTATGCTTTCTTTCTTTCTTTCTTTCTTTCTTTCTTTCTTTCTTTCTTTCTTTCTTTCTTTCTTTCTTTCTTTCTTTCTCTTTCTTTCTTTCTTTCTTTCCTTCCTTCCTTCCTTCCTTCCTTCCTTCTTCTTTCCTTCTCACTTTCTATTTTTTTCATCATCTTAATCCTTCAATTTATTTTGGACATTATTTCTAGAGTGACTTTTCTTTCTTTCTTTCTTTTTTTAATATTTACTTAAAATTTTAGATCCAGGGGATACAATTGCATGTTTGTTACATGGACATATTGTGTAGTGGTGGGGATTGGGTCTCTGGTGACCCATTCTCCAGTTATGAACATTATACCCAACAGGAATTTCTGAGCCCTAACCCCCCTCCTTCTTTTTTTCTTTTTCTCAAGCTTTGCAGTCACAGAGGGATTATAGCTCCATGTAGGCAGCAACTTAAAACTGAACATGAGGTATGTTTGTCCTAAAATTCTTCAGTCATCTGCTGCTACAGGGATTATTCTGCTGGTTTCATGGAGGGCTGGCCTTCCTTCAAGTAGTTCTTATCTTCTCCTTATCTCCTTTCTCTTCTTATTGTCTTGCCTGAGTTGCTCACTGAGATTCAAAGTTCTCACCTAATTGTGCAGAGTGTTTCAATTTTCTTTTAATTTTCCATATCCTTTCAGACTATGCCCTGGGGTGGGGCACACAGGTGAGGTTCAACACAATGAGTGTTATTATTTCAGTGAACAGTATTTCCTCTGATCTGATGCTACCTTGCAAATTTGCAGAGGAGACCACAGTTTGCTTCTTGTTCTGTATTACAGTTCTCTTCTTTTGGATACTCATAGAAACAGTTGCTTTCTAGACTCAGAATTTTCTAAAGTCAAAACAGGAAATCCCAGAATGTCTGACCTGGAAGTAATATTAAAACTCAGACAAATAGAATATGTATATATGTTTTCTTTTCTTTTGTCCATATGTTTTCAACAGCTTACCCTCATGATATGAAACTAGAAGTGTAAAGAAAAACATGACAAGTTATTCTTGTAGTATTAATCTTGGCTATGATCCCAAAATGAGTCAGGTGCTACCTGTAGACTTTATTCAGCCCCGTTCTTTCTTATTCAATGATGCCTCTGGTCACCCCAGTTTAGTGATTTACTTTTAGTGGAACTAAACTCAAATGTCATGAAATACATATATCCAGCTTTGATTACAGTTATAAAGTTGTCTAACAAGTCACATGACATTTGTGTTGTTGATGGTCAAAGTAAGTAGCAATGGGATACATATAACTAGCTAGCATGTCTTTAAAAATCTTCAGGAATAATAAAAATAATAACAACACAACTGTCATTAATTGAGTACTCTTCTAAACACTTACTGTGTAATAACACAGCAACCCTATGAGGTAGGTACAATTAACATCCCTATTATGCAGTTGAAGAAATAGAGGTATAAAAATTTAACATCATATCCAGAAAAGGGAGCCCTTATCACATGATCTGTTAAGCTACACTTGGCCTTCGGGTCCTATGTTGGACTTTTTCTATTTCAAATGAGATGAAGAGGCTAAAATTCACAAAAGTGAAGACTGTTGCAAAGACTCTGATTTACATCAGCTGACACCCATTTGGTGCACTTCGCATTGTAACCCCTGCTTCTGCCTTTCCCTGAGGGCTCTGAAGTTTCAGTTTTTGCAGTAGGGGGGTGAGTGTTTTGCAGCTTTCTGGAGGTAATTGACAAATGGCAGCTATAATACTCCAGTGGCTGTTTGATTTGTCTGTCACTAGGAACATTTTGTTATTGTTTCCAGAATATAATGAATTATTATGTATTAACCTGTGCCTGTTTCAGGAATGTGGCTGGACATTACAATTAAAAATTCCACTGCTGTAACCTTCAGTTTAACCTCCTAAGGGCAGTATATCATTCTAATTATACAATAAAGCTTAAACGTTATAGAATAGAGACTGGCACAGAAAATAAGATAAAATTTCTTAATGTGAATCATCTTTTAGTTATCTAAAATCTATGATGCCAAGCCACTTCTCTGTCTGGTCAAGTTAATTCAGAAAAAAGAAAAAAGAAAAAAGAAAGCAATTGAAAAGACTTCTCCATTATAGTTTTCAATGCAGTTTTTAAAAAATAAAAAGTCCATTTAATAGCCACTTTTTGATGTTGTTATTGTTGATATCAATAGAAATCAGTCTGAATTAACTTTAGCAAGAAGAGAGAATTTAATATGATGAAACAAGTCATTGATATGATGTTCTGGAAGCCAACAACAGAGATGAATCTGCGACTTAAAAAGGACTAGAAGCCGGGCTCGGTGGCTTAGCCTGTAATCCCAGCGCTTTGGGAGGCCGAGGTGAGTGGATTGCCTGAACCTGTGGGTTTGAGACCCGCCTGGCAACTCGGTGAGACCTCATCTCTACAATAAATCAAAAATTAGCCAGGCATGGTACCACACACCTATAGTTCCAGCTACTTGGAAGGCTGAGGTGGAAGGATAGCCAGAGTCCAGCAGGTCGAGGCTGCAGTGGCTGGGAGCAGCCACTGCACTCCAGTCTGGGTGACAGAGTGAGACTCCAACTAAAAAAATTAAAATAAAAATAAAATAATAAAAAATAAAATAAAAGGGACTAGAAATGGAAAGTCATGAGGAGCCCAGAAAACAGGCTTTCTCTATTTTTTTATCTCCATTGTTCTCTGCAAATGTTTTTCATTTTGCTGTCTTTGCAAAACAGTTTTTTCAGTTACTCAGCTACTCCCAAGACAATAGCTGAGACCCAGTTCCCAAGTTCATATTGTTTCTGTGTAAGTGAACCAACATGGAGATTTCACTTAGTCACAATTGTAAGTTCCCAAGGAGGTACTCTGATCGGCTCAATTTGGTTCTGGTGCTCAATGTCTAATTAGTTAAATCCTAGGCAATGACTTTAGGAGACTAAAACATGGCTTTCAGGATCATCCCTGTGACTCAGGGGGTCAGAGTGAAGAACTGTTCTCAGAGGACAGAGAAATGTGAGCTGGGCAGACGTCACAGAAGTCTCTGCTATTACCATGTAACTAGGTTTCTGTGTAAACCAGCCCTTAAATTCAAGGGCTATATTGAATTCAAGGACAGCGACTCTTCTATCTAGCTGGGTATACTTTTAGATCCGCCTATTTGAGTATGTAATTAGGGCAACACATTTTAAAATCAGCCTGAAATAAACAAAATGTTAATTGAAGTCTACAGTAAACCAAAAAAATTATGAATTTCAAAAGCTAAGTGGAAGTGTTTTCGATTATTCTTGACACCACACCTTTAATTTGTGGGAATAATTGAGATGCATCCAAGTTTTTCGTCTTGCTGATGATGTTTAAGAGTTAGCTTAAGTCGGAGTACCACGTTTCCTGCTGTAATTGATGGTCAAATCCTTGGAGACTGTAGGGCTTTCAAATACCTGCATATAATTATACAAATCAATCTAGAGGATGTATGAGTAGAGAAAGAGGACATTTTTGTTATGTCCTTAACGTGTCTTTTGTATTCTCCTGTGGCCTGAAAGAAACTTGAGAGATCATCTAGTCTGATCCCCTCATTTTACTGATGGAAAATGGAGTACAGTTTTTAAGAAATAAAAGAATTTGTTGGGAAGACTAAGTTCTTTGGTGAGTATACTTTTTAAGACTTTAATTAAAATTATTATCCAAGAATAGCAGAGCCATATTGTAAAAAATTAAATAGAATGACACGTGTGCTCCTACCTAACATTGAGTCATGCTTTCCAGAATCATAAACTTTCAACTCTTAGCTAACTCTTCTAAATTTCACCTCCGTATTTCTAAATATGCTGAAAAAGTATTGATTTTTTTCAATTGTAGACATTATTTTATTGATTGACTTTCTGTACACATCTCTCTCAACTCCCTGAGCTACAGTTGTGACAATATTCACATGGTCATAATTTTAACACTGAATTTTGGTTTATCTAAAAATTCCAATATTGGGATGGTTGGGTTAGCAGGAGTATATGTATGTGTATAAGTGATACAAGAAAATAAGAAAATAATGATAAAGTGTCTAAAAGAAAGAAAAGAAATGAGGCCAGTGGGCAGATAAATGTATTTGTTCTTAACTTAAATGTGTACATATTTAATCAAATAAATGTACAGCTACATATTTCTCTTTTAAATAACTATTTGGTTTTTTTGGAATTAATCGTTGCCTTCACTTTTGATTTCCCCATTTCCCACATATCTGTCATTAATTCATCCTAATACTTTACTAGATTTGCATATCTCCTGTCAGTACAGTCAAACATTTCAGATAATCTGAATTTTATTTTTCTTTTCTTTTCTTGGAGTCACCCCTGTTGGAACTTTCCTTCCTCTTGTGCCAGTCTTGACAGGTCTTGGACTTGATGACCAGCTAACATCCTGGAACTTCTTTTATTTTTATTCTGGAATTTTTTCCCCCTCTGGTGTGAGATCCTCTGTTTCTTGGATCCTCTTTCTTGGGCTACTTTCTCATTTTGTAGGGCATATTTTTCAGTGACTTGTTGAGAAAGGGTGCTTGACAGTTATTTTATTTATTTATTTATTTATTTGACTCAGAGTCTCACTCCGTCACCCAGGCTGGAGTGCAGTGGCATGCTCACAGCCACCACAGCCTTGACCTTCTGGGCTCAGGCAATCCTTTCACCTCAGCCTTCCAAGTAGCTGGAACTACAGGCACGCACTTCCATGCCCAGCTAATATTTTGATTTATTGTAGAGATGAGGTCTCACCAATTGCCCAGGCTGGTTTTGAGCCCCTGAGCTCAGACAATCCTCTCACCTTGGCCTCCCAAAGTGCTAGGATTACAGGTTGAGCTACCGCGCCCAGCCCTGAAAGTTATTTTATTTGAGACAACATTTCACATGTCTGAAAACATTTTTATTCTACCCTTTTATGCGATTAATTGTATGTGTGGACATACATATGTGTTTGTGCATATAGAATTCTACGTGGGCTTTCGTTATTTCTCAAAGACATTGCTTCTTTTTCTTTTAGCTTCAAGTGTTCCTGTAAAGAAGTCTAGTATTAAAATGATTCACAGTATTTTTTTAATACACATCTGCATCCGTCATGGTGATAATTTCACAGCTTGATGATTCACAATATTTTATATACACTCCTTCCCCCCCCTCAGTTTTGAATTTTTGCAATGATATGTGTTATTATGGGTCTTTAAAAAAATTAATTGTGCTGGACATTTAGTGAGATATTTTAATCTGGAGATTTTTATCTTTCAGTGTCAGGACATATTTTCTCAAGGTATTTATCAGATAAACTTCTCTCCTCCAAGATGACTTGAATCTCTATAGGTGAGATAAGGACTTTTTAACTTCGTTTTTAGAATGACTGGGTATGGACTTGACTGATTTGTTGGGGAATTCCTAAACTTATGAGCCTCTCAATTTCTTCATAGCGGAATCCTCCTGTCTCCTGACTCAATGTTATATGCCTGGCTACCAATGCTCAGAAGCCAGGGGGAAAGAGAGCGTTGAGAACTGGTTATTCTTCAAACAGCACACTTCCTAGTTTTTTTGCTATACTAGAGGTGGGATAGTTGACTAATTTGCTGAATGGTGGAGGACTTGAAAATTGTAACTCCTTCTTATATAATTCTGCCATCCCACCCTTCACCTTGGTCATTTAAGAAGCCTGGAATCACACTATTCTGAGCCTCTCTGGGGTTCCGTGAAATGAATTGCTTGTGTCATGTTGGCATTTCTTTCTATAATCTCGACTTATATCAAACATATAAAATCAATTACACTTAATTATTCTTTTCAAGTTCCAATATTTTGCTGACTTTTTTATATACTATCATCCCTACCATTCTCTTTATTCTTGTGTATTTATGTCCTTTAAATTCCTTTATTTTCTTTCTTTTTGAAAAGATTTTGGGGGGAAAGAGAGAGAAATATGTATGCTCTTTCACCATATGAATCTTTTGGGGGCATCAGAATTTGACCTTCACATGCTGACTACTTGACTCAGTTCTTTTATCTTTAATTTCAGTAATGTATTTTGGTGGACTAATCTCTGAGGTTACTCCCACAACATAATATCAAACAGGTATGGATACAAAAACACTGCACCTGGCTGCTTATTTTCTAATTAGAATTCTTTCTAATTTATCTTGTTTCTTGCAGGTCATAGTCACAAAAGATGAAAAATTGGTAAGAAAAGATAATGTATTAGAAAATAGAATCAAGAATTAAAATAAAAAGACACAAAGTAAACCTGCATGTATACAAGCTTATTTAATATTGTTAAATACAAAATATTGCACTGAGGTTCAAAATGCTGATTATTAAAGATAGAATGAGGATTTCTATCTTGATAGCTATTTATATGAATGTAAACTGAGAGTTTAAAGTATATATGACACACATTTTGTCCGTGTTATTAGAAAGCAAATGTGTTCATAAGTTACATTTTATAAATATATAATTTAAATTTAAAAAGATCAGACCACACCTAGAGTTTTGTGTTCACTCTGAGTATAGTACTCTATTTTTAATGGCAGATTTTAAGCAGAAGTGTGTCCGAACATAAGTGTTTAGGATAGTGAGAATTTCTGGAAACATGTCCCATGAGAAATGGTTAATTTTACCATAGACATTCAGTCTGGAGAAGGGATAACTTGATAGTTCTAAAATATTTGGAGGGCTATCAAGTAAAAGAGGGAGCAGATTAATTTAGTCTCATTCTAAAGGTCAAAACTAAAATGGATCTAATGATGAGTATTTAGTAGGAGATCTCCTTGTCAGTGCAAAGAGCTAAAAGACCGTTTCTTAGGAATACTCTTGAAATGATTCCCCTTTAAGTTGACTTCTTAACTAGACACTTGAGTCATCTGTCAGAGCCCTTTTAATGAGTAGCTTATTGCAAAAGTGCCTTTGAAGTCATTTTTGGCTTCCCGTGACTTGGCTCATCTTTTATTCCCCCTCATTATTAATTAATTAATTAATTATTAAAGATGTAGGGTACAATTCAGGATTAGGTATACAAGTGGTCATCGTACAGGTAAAGTTTGGGCCTCTCCTTGGTGCCCACTTCACCTAGTTTGAGATCAGGTACACTTATTGATGTTATATGTCCCCCCTCCCCTGGTAGTTTCCAGCTACTGCCAATTCCTTTCTTACAGTCTTATGGTAAATGTTCAGGGTCTGCTTATGAATGAGACTTGGCTCATCTTGGAAAACACATGGTTGTTTTGTCTCCAAACAACCAAGCCAATTCACTTTGAATGCGTGAAAGCTTTTTATAGTGAGTACCGCCATAGAGATCTTCCCATCACATTTTTCATTCTCAGAGTATTTCTCCTCTCTCCTTTTCCTGTAGCCACTCTATTTTATTTTTTTGAAAATTTAAAAATTATTGTATTTTTAATTTTAGTTATTATGGATTTGTAATGATTGTACATATTTATGGAGGTACATGTGATATTTTTATACAAGTATATAATATATAATAGTCAAATCAGGGTCACTGGGATATCCATCACCTCAAGCATCTCTTATTTCTTTGTGTAAGAAACATTTCAATTCTACTATTTCAGTTATTCTGAAATATACAATACATTATTGCTAACTATAGTTACCAAATACTAGATTATTTGTTTTTAAACTTTACTAAACTATAACTGACATATAATAAACTATGAATATAAAATGTACAATTTGACAAATTTTGATATATGTGTACTCATATGGATGTCTTTTGTTTCAATTATTGTTATGGTTCAGTTTAAATAAACCATCTTGCTACTTGTTTTGTATGTGTATCATCTGTTTTTTAAATTTTCTTTGTTTCCATTTTGTGTCTTCCATACAACAGTATAATTTCATTCTCTCTTGTCTCATCTTTTGCTATTTTCACCATATATTTTATTTCTAAGTTAATCTCCTACTACATTCTTATTATTTTTACAATCTTTGATAATTAATCTTATGTCTTTTGTAAATATGAAAAGGTCTTTATTATACATTTGTTTCTGAAAGGTACTTTTTCTGGGTTTAGAATTCTACGTTGTCGGGTTTTTTTTTTCCTTTCAGCATTTAAAAAATGTTGTTCCACACTGTATTCTGGCTTACATTGTTGTTGAAAGAAGAATGCTATTATTATCTATATTACTTCATATGTAGTGTGTCTTTTTGTCTCTGGCTGATTTTTAAGATTTTCTCTTTATCACTGGTTTTAAGCATCTTGATTACAATGTACCTTAGTCTACTTTTCTTTGATTTCTTGCGATTTGGGCTCATTGAGTTTGTTAAATCTGTGGGTAGTAGTGCTAATTACATGTTTTTTAAATGATAGTTTTTTCTTCAAAATTTTTTTCCTGTGTATCCCTCTCCCTTTTCCTTCAGGGATTCCAACTACATGTTATTAGACCTCTTGAAGTTGTCCCACAACTTGCTAATACTTTGTTTATTTTTTGTCTGCTTTGTATATATGTGTGTATACTTTACTTTGAATATTGTTATATCCTCAAGTTTACAAACATTTTCTTCTGTAGTGTGTAATCTGTCATTAATCCTATACATTGTATTTTTAATCTCAGAAATTATAGTTTTCATCTCTGGAAGATTACTTTGGATCTTTTGGAAAATATCATTTATGTCTTTATAAAACATGGTTAGTCTTACTTCTATCATTTTGAACATATGCAGTATAGTTGATAATAACTGTTTTAATGTCTTTTTCTACTCACCTTTGTCTTTTCTGTGTTTGTTTCTATTGATTAATTTTTCTCCTAAATATAGTTTGTATTTTCTTGCTTCTTTGTATGCTTTGTAGTTTTTGATTGGATACTGGACATTAATATTTTT
The DNA here is from genome assembly GCF_000164805.1 of Carlito syrichta. Lineage (NCBI taxonomy): Eukaryota > Metazoa > Chordata > Mammalia > Primates > Tarsiidae > Carlito > Carlito syrichta. The sequence goes on along the minus strand of NW_007260561.1, from coordinate 396,484 downwards.
TTACCTTTGTTCTGGAATGCAGTTACATCACTAGAAAGTAATTTGATCTTTTGGAGGCTTACTTACTTTTAATGTTTTTTATGTAGTAAGTATTGGAGCAGCCTTTGATCTAGAGCCAAATTTTCCTTTCACTTAGGCAATACCTTTTTAAATGCTCGACCTGACAGACTATGAATTACAAGATGTTCCACTCTGGTTGGTAAGAACACACACCATTCTTGGATGTGTAAGCCCCAGCAATTGTTACTTCTGCTTCTTTGGGGAGGTTCTTTCTATATTCTTACTTGATTTCCTCACCTTTTGAACATTTCTGGATCTAAATCTTGCAAACTCTAGCTACCCTTACCTCCTCAGACACCCAGCTCTCTATCCTCAGTTCAGAGTGATGGCTGAGTGGGTTCCGTCTGGGTTTCACCTCCCTGCACTGCTGCCTGAAATATCATCTGCCCAGGCAACTAGGGCAACTGTGCTTACCTTGTTTGTTTCTTGACTTTCAAGGATCTCTGTGCTACATTGTCCAATATCTATTGCCTGAAAACTGAACCTCATTTTTTTCTTTTTGGCCTGGTATCAGTTGCCTGAAAACTAAACGACTATTTTTTTTTAGTTGTTTAGTGGAAGAGTAAATGCAATCATCTGTTACTGATTAGAAGTAGAATTCCTGCTATTATATCTTTGTGATAAAACTTAAGTTCCTTGGCTCTGAACCACTTTGGAATGCTTACATAGGTTGCTCTAGGTGACAGCGTTACTAACTTTATAAAAGCCATTAGGAGAGTCTTTATTGTTACTAACTTTATAAAAGCTATTAGGAGAGTCTTTATTCCTAGCTTGTGTAAAGTAGTCCTATTTCTACTCCTATATGTGTTTGTTGAGTGCTAGGTCCCTGATACTTGGGATGAAAAGGTGAAGAAGACAGACAAAGCTTTTCCTTTAAGGAGAAAATATTAAATAAATAATAATATAGTAACTCCTTATCACTATCTCCTTACTCTACTTTATTTATTACTCGTTGCCACCTGATATATCATATGTCCATTGGTTTATATATATTTTTTTTTTAACTCCAATGAGGTTGTAAGTTCTATAAGAACAAGGACTTTTTTTTTCTTTAATGCTGTATCTCTAATGCACAAAAAAAATTCCTGGAATGTAATGAATACTTAACAAATGAGTTTTTCAAAAGAGTAAATGTGAATGAAAGGACTACAAAAAGGAAGGCAAGGGTGTAATGAAATCTTTCCCCCGGAATACCTCTCAGTATGTGATCCTTGGAACCACCTGCATTAGAATCATCTTGGGTGATTGTTTATCATGCAGATATTTGGTCCTCCCCCCAACTCACTAATAATCAATTTCTGAGGGTAAGGACTGGGGATTTTTAAAAAATTAACAATCTTCCCAGATACTCTGTACACATCTGGTTTGGGGTATAGGGAAGGCTGAAAAAGAAGTAAAGTTATGTATCTCATACTGACTGACATCTTGGTCAATGATAGACTACATACCTACAGTGGTCCTATATGATTATAATACTGTATTTTTTTACTATATCTTCTCTATGTGTGTATATATATATATATATATATATATATATATATATATATATAATTTTTTAAGCCAGTCTATATATTTTTATATACACAAATACCATTGTGTTACAATTGCCTATAGCATTCAGTACAGTAACATGCTGTACATATCTGTAGCCTAGGAGCTATAGGCCATCTCTTATAACCTAGGTGTGCAGTAGGCTATACTATCTAGGTTTATGGTGTTTGAGCAGCCAATGACAAAATCACCTAATGACAGATTTCTCAGAACACATACCTGTCATTGGGTAACACATGACTCTAGTTACTGAAATGAAGCTCTGAATAATATGTGTACATATATATGTATGTGAGTGTATATATGTGTGCACGTGAGTTTGGGTGTGGATTTAGAGCTGAGGGGTTAGCATTCTCTGGAGAGGAGCAACATAACCTTTAGGTATTTAATAAAATATTTCAGCAAGTGTTTTTAGCTGGAGAGTGACATGATTAGGGCCATTTTATTTTTATTTTTTTAAGACCACACTGGCTGTAATGAGGTTTCATTTGTCTAAAAACTCCTACCTTATAGCTGAAAGGTACTATATGTAGAGAGGAGCTCATATGTTTTGGAATCAACTAGGCTGGACACAACCTCTTACTAGCTATGGGACTGAGAAGAAACATACAACTTCTCTGAGCCTTACTTTTCTCACATGTAAAATGGGGGCATTGATACTTTACTGGATTTTCTGAAGGGTTGACTTGTTTAATTCATGTAAAATGCCTGGTATGTAACAGACCTAGGAATAATGTTAGTTTCTGGTGCTGTTGCCCTTTGGAAGAAAACCAGAAAAACATATCAAACACTAGCGTTCTAGATCAATGTTGGCAAATTGTGAAACTAGCCACAGGTTTGAGAAGTCCTGCACAATGGGTGTGTGTGTGTGTGTGTGTGTGTGTGTGTGTGTGTGTGTTTGTATGTGTAGTGAGACTGTGGGTAGAAAAGGACTCCTAGAGGCAGTGTAAGGAAAAGGAGAAGAAAATGCTATGACTAGTTCTTACTGAAAAATGACCTAAATAATTTGCTCATGGGCAGTCTTTGTCATTAGGGACTGGAACTGGTGGCCAATTAGTCAATAAGATCTTTTTCAAAGACCAGCACAGATCACTTTAGTTCTAGCAATAAAGTTTTCCAAGCATTTTATTAGATTTCCCCAGTAATACATTGTTCTTGGTTGTATAGGTTAAAAACATCAAGAACATTCTGTGCCTTTCCTTCCCGTCTCTTTCTTTTCCCATGCTTCCTTCCTTCTTTCTTTTCTTCTACTTACATCTTAAACAATTAGCCTCTAAGAGTTGGACCTGTTTTGCATTTTCCTATATCGAAACTGGGGTGATGGTTTGAGCAGAGATCCATGTTCCCTATTAGCATCATGTTCTTCCCTCCCACATGCAACCTCTGCTGTGTTCAATTATCTCTTATTTAGTTCTATGTTGTGTGAATCTAAAACTTTCTTCTTTGAGACTGCCCTTAATGTTCATTGTAACCTGCTTTCAGCTGGCTAGAATTTATGGGGAGATATCCAGGGCAAACCTTGACTTGGTGAAACATTTCATTCAATTAAAGTGTCTACTACATGTCTAGAAATATTAATACTAAATACATATTGGTGAATAAAGCCAGCAGAATCCCTGTACCAAGGGACAGACAAACAAAAACACACAAGTACATGTATAATAATAGATGATGATAAGTTCCATAAAGGAAATAAACAAGGCATGTGAACAGAGAATAATCCTTGTTATTGAGAAGGAAGAAGTTTATTTAGCATGACCCTGGAGGCATCTTTGATGAAATGAAATTGCAGAAGGAGATGGGTCAGGCATAAAGAGTAAAGGTACTGGCACTCAGGACAGAAAGAACAGTGTGAGTGAAGTCCCACAGGTAGGAAAGAACTTTTTTTGTGTGAGGAACTGAAAGGAGACCAGTGTGGCTTGGGCATCAGGTATAAAGAGCAAGAGTGGCCCCAGATGAAGTTGTACAGTTAAATGGGGACTGGAGATTAGATCATACCAGTCTTTGTGGGCTCTGGGTAAAAAGTGTGAGTTCTACTTTAATTGCATTAGGAAGACATTGAAAAGTTTTGTGAAAAACACGAAATTATCTGATTTTTATTTTAGAAAGATTTTCTTTGGCTTCTTTGTGGAATATGGACTGGAGGAGTAAGGGAGAATACAAGAAGCCTAGTACAGAGACTATCACAATGGTCTAGGAGAGAGATTGTAGTGGCTTGGATGAAGATGGTAGAAATAGCCATTTAAAAATGGGCATATATTATGCTTATTTTGGAAGCAGAAATGAAGGAATGAATTTTGGTTGGGAGAGAGTAATTGAGGATGACTTACAATTTCTAGCCACTAATTGTGAGAAGAAAATGCCAAGAAAGGAGTGGCTTGGTAATTAAGTCAATGACTTCATTTTGAAATGCTAAATTTGAGATTTGGGGAGATATCCAAGTGTACATTTCAAGTAAATAGTTAATTTACAAATCTGAAGTTTAGAGAGGAGTTCAAGGTTTTGATGACAAATTATAGCACCATCAGTAAATAGATGGTATGTCAGTTGGGAGACCAACTAAGATTAAAAAATGAGACTCCTAAATACAGCAGATCAAGCAAAGTACAAGTTTATTTTTCACTCATGTAATCGGTCAGAGATAGGTGTGTGGTCTAGATTAGATAGACAACTCTACTCCATAAGGTCATTCAGGGATGCACATTACTTCTGTGTTATTTATTTGTCATACCCTTAAATATTATTCTTTTCTGTATGGCGAAAATCAGTTCACTAGCACCAGGACCACATTCCATCATTCAGAAAAAGGGGAAAAGTCAGTCTGTTCTTTCTAAGAAAATGGCCCAGAAATTGTGCATGCTATTTAGCTGCAAGAGAGGCTGTAACGAAGAGTCTATACAGTGAATGTCCACATGCCACCTGGTGCAGTGTCAATTCGATTAATAAAAAGAAGGGGAGTCGATACCAGAAGACATGTTTTCTGCCACAGATAGTATATAAAGCCAAGAGACTATATGTAGAGGGTTTCTCAATGTCAGAAACAGCGATATTTTGGACCTGATAATTTTTTTTCCCCCGTGGGAAACTGTGCTGTGCATTGTAGAACTGTGCACTCACCACCACCATTTATTGATATCTCCATCCTCTGTCTTGTAGACATCAGTAACATTTTCCCAATTGTCACAATAAAACAAGTCTCTAGTCGTTGACAAATGTCCTCTAAGGGGAAATCACACTCTGTTGAGTACCACTGGGTTACACAGGGAGAGAGTATAGAGAAAGAAGATGAGTGTGGTAGCTGGAGTTTGAGGAGCATCAACATTTAAAGATTGGGTAGAAGAAGCATAAAGGAGACAGGCAAGAAGTGGGCAGTGAAGTCACAAGAAATGAAATAGAAGGGGGTTCCAATAAAGTAGGGGTGGTTAACTATGTTCAGTGCTATTATGAAATCAATCAAGGTGAGGGTTGAAATGTGTTCCTTGGATTGGGCAACATGAAGATTATAGGTGACAAGAGCAATTTCTTTGTAGTGGTGGAAGGAAAACCCTGATTGTAGTAAGTAAAGAGTAAGTGGAAAACAAGTAACTAGAAAAAATTCTTGTAGACAACACTTAAACAGATGAAAAAGTACAGAGAGATGGAGTAGCAGCTGGAGAGTTCAAGGGAGGGTTTGTCTTTGTTTTTGTTTTTGTTTTTTGTGGGAGATACTAGAGCACGTTTGTATGAGTTGAAGGAAATAATCCAGGACAGGTGCAATAGCTCAAGCTTGTAATTCCAGCACTTTGGTAGACTGAGGCAAGAGGATTCCCTGAGCTCAGGGATTCGAGACCGGCCTGGGCAACTTGGTGAGACCTTGTCTCTACGGTAAATCAAAAAATAAGCCAGACGTGGTAGCATGTGCCTGTAGTTCCAGCTACTTGGAAGACTGAGGAGGAAGGATTGCCTGAGACCCGCAGGTTGAGGATGTAATGGTCTTGAGCCTGTCACTGACTCCAGGCTGGGTGACAGAATGAGACTCTAATTCAAAAAAAAAAAAAAGAAATAATCGAGTATATGTAGAATGACTTGTGATCCAAAAATGTAAAATGCTTAGAACTGCATTTAACAAGTAAACTGTGTAATCGATATTAGTATTACTCTGTAAATTATAGATTAAGTAGGCAATTGTGCTGCTATCTGCTGTTATGTCACTACTGTTACAGAGCGTTTTTGTCCGCTACCAAATTCATATGTTGAACTCTGAACCCCAAGATGATGATATTAAATAGACAGTTTCATATTTTTTCCTTGTAAAATGAGACTCTTCACTCAAACATGTGTTATGGTTATTTATGTATTTTGGATGCAAATCCATTATCTGTTGTATACATTGAAAGTACTTTTTTTTCTGGTGTGTTGCTCATATGTTAACTTTATGGTGTTTTTAAAAGTCATCATAACATTTTTATTTTGTGATGTAGTCAAATATATCAAACTTTTTCTTTATGGGTTTTGATTTTTATGTCTTCTTCTCCTGATGCCACAAAAATATTTTCTTTTTTTTTCTTTGAGTTGGAGTCTCAAGAAAAGATAAAGAAAGAAACGTAGGGAGTCTATCCACTTTTATTAGTGTCCAAAGAGATAGTCAAGTGTCCCACACCATTAGTTGACTAATCTTTTTCCTTTTCTCACTGATTTGTAGTGGGAATACCAAGTCTATGGTTATATATAGGCTTAAAATTGGTCTATTTGTCTATTTCCATGCCAATACAGCACTGTTTTAATTATTATGCTTTAAAATATGTCTTGATACTTAGTAAGGCAAGATCTATCTTCATCTTTATCTTCTTTCACAATATTTTTGGCTCTTCTTGGCCCTTTATTCTTCTATGGAAATTTTAGAACTAGCCCATTTACCCCATAAAAAAATTTTGTACTGACATTTATGTGCTGTATAATTTTTTGATCCTTTCATTTTTAACCTTTCTGTGTCCTTATGTTTAAGTATGTCTTTTATAAACAGTATATGTTGGGATAAAAAGCAGTGCCATCTAACAGTTTATGATTTCAGAGGAGTTTTCTTTAGGTTTGCATATTTGTGCTTTAAAGGATCATTTTACCTTGTTTTTTCCATTTCTTTGTCTAATCCCCCTTCCCTTCTTTTTTCTCCTTCCCTTTCTACCATCTATTTAATGAATCATATTTTTGTTTCTTTTTTTCCTGTTCTGTAGAAATTCTACATTCTTTTCCTACTCTTTTAGTAGTTTTGCAGCTTAATATATATACATTACAAAGTCTAGAATAAATCAGAATCTTTTCTCTCTCTCTCTTTTTAAGAGTTGGGGCGGGTCTTGCTATGTTGCCCAGCTCCTCTTGAACTTCTGGGCTCAAGCAATCCTCTTACCTCAGCCTCCTAAAGTGCTGGAATTACAGGCGTGAGTCACCATGCCCAATCTAATCTCTTTCTAAACAATAAGATTCTTAGCTTCATTCCAGTCTCCATTTCCATGTTTTTGTTCCTTAGTTTGAACTTGCTTTTAATCAGTTAAAATCACCAAAACTGGCCAAAATAATTATTTTAGTAATCAATACATCACCAACATATTTGCCAGTTTATTTTTTTTTTCTCGAGTCTTTAATCTCTTCCTTTTTTGTCATTTGGGCTCAGGATTCTTTTAGCTGAACTATATTTTTTAGAAATAGTTTAGGTTGAGACCAGCCCAGGCAAATTGGCGAGACCTCATCTTTACAATAAATCAAAAAAATTAGCTGGGTGTGGTAGTGTGCGCCTGTAGTTCCGGCTACTTGGAAGGCTGAGGCAGAAGGATCACTGGAACCCAGCAGGTTGATGCTGGGGTGGGCGTGAGTGTGCCACTGCACTCTAGCCTGGGTGATGGAGTGAGACTCCAACTCAAAAAAAAAAAAAAAAAAAAAGAAATACTTTACATGAGGAATATGAATGAGAAACACAGTTCTTTTTGAGCCTGCAGATATATTTACTTTGCCTTCATGTTTTGAACAAGTTTTTAGTTAATTATACTGTACTAGAGATAGGCCAATATTTTTTCTTTGTTCTTTGAAGATATTGCTCCATTGTTTTTCTGTTATCTATTTTTGCTAATGGGGAGAGTTTTCTATGTTATTCCTTTGTGAATAATCTGCCTTTTTGTCTGGGGGATTTCGATGTTTTCTCTTTGCTTTTCATATATTGTTGCTCCACTATGGTATGTCTAGGAGAAACCTTTGTTACTCTTTTCTGTTCTAAGAATGCTCCTTTAATCTGAGAACTTATGTTTTTGTTAAATTCTGATAAAAATTTTATCCAATCCTTATTTAAATATTGCTTTCCCTTTACTCTCTGTGTTTTCCTACAATTTCTGTTAGGAACAAGTGGGCCTCTCTCGCTCCACTTTCCAATTCTCTTAGCTTCTCTTTCATATTTTTCATTTTGTTGGCCCATGTGATGCATATCAGCTGTCTTTATCAGCTTTGTTTTCTTTTTTAACATGTTTTTAATTAATTGACTTATTTTTACATTTTCCCCCTTTTTTAAATTATAAAGATGTGGGGTATAATTCAGGGTTAGGAATACAAACGTTGATTATGCAGGTACCCTTGTTGATGAGGTGTGCCCCTCCCTCCCCTAGCAGTTTCCCTCAACTGCCAATCCCAACTCCCTCCCCTGACTGTTTCCCACTACTGCCAATCCCTTTCTTATAATATTATGATTGTTCAAGGTCCGCTTATGAATAAGAACATATGGTACTCTGTTCTTTGTTTCTGTAATAGATCACTGAGTATGATCGACTCCAAATCCATCCAAGTTGCTGCGAAGTCCATGTATCTGTCCTTCTTTATGGCTGCATAATATTCCATTGTGTTTATGTATCACATTTTCTTTATCCAGTCCAGCTTCAATGGGCAACACGGTTGATTCCATGTTTTTGCTATTGTGAATAGAGCTGCAATAAACATACATGTGCAGGTATCTTTTTTTGTAGAATGAGTTGAATTTCTCTGGTGTATTCCCAATAGGGAAATTGCTGGGTCATATGGAAGGTCAATTTCTAGTTCTTTCAGAAATCACCACACTGTCTTCCAAAGAGGTTGTACTAGTTTGCATTCCCACAAGCAGTGTAGAAGCGTTCCTTTTTCTTCACATCTTCGCCAGCATCTGTTGTTGTGTTTTATTAAAGATGGCCATTCTTGCTGGGGTTAGGTGTTATCTCAATGTGGTTTTGGTTTGCATTTCTCTGATGATGAGTGTGGCTGAGCACTTTTTCATGTGTCTGTTGGCTGCCCGTATAACTTCTTTTGAGAAGTGTCTATTAATGTCTTTTGTCCTCTTTTTAATGGGATTGTTTTTTCTCTTTTGGCACATTTGGGTTCCTAGCAGATCTTAGATGTTAGGCCTTTGCCAGAAATATGGTTAGCAAATGTTTTTTTCCATTCTATGGGCTGTCTCCCTGCTCTCTTGATGGTTTCTTTTGCTTTGCAGAAGCTTATTAGTTTGATGAGGCCCCACTTGTCTATCATATTTTTTAAGGTATGGGCAATACCTTGTCTATCTTATTTTTTAAGATATGGGCAATAGGAATTGGTTGCCAGTTCCAGTTTCCATAAGGGTGTCTCCTGCGTTTTCTAAGATGCTTATAGTTTGAGGTTTTATGTTTAGGTCTTTGATCCATTTAGAGTTAATTTTTGTGTATGTGATAGGTAGGGGTCCTGTTCCAATCTTTTGCATGTGATCAGCCAGTTTTCCCAGCACTGTTTACTGAATAGGTCTTCCTCTTCCCAGTGGTTGTTGTTGGAGGTTTTGTCAAAGATGAGTTGGTTGAAAAATTGAAGCTTTGTTTATGGAATCTCTATCCTGTTTCATTGGTCTATATGCCTGTTCTTGTACCAATACCAGACGGTTTTGATTACTGTAGCCTTATACTAAAGTTTGAAGTCAGGAGGTGTGATACTTACTGCTTTGTTTCTTTTGCTTAGGAATGTTTTGGCTATTCATGGTCATTTATGTTTACATGAAATTCGTTTATGAACTTCTGTATTGTCATTTCCAGGTCTGAGAAGAATGATGTTGGTAACTTAATGGGTATTTCCTTGAATCTGTGGATTGCCTTTGGTAGGATGGACTTTTTAACAATGTTGATTCTTTCTATCCATGAGCATAAAATATTTTTCCATTTGTTTGTGTCTTCTTGGATTTCTTTGAGCTGTGTTTTGTAGTTCTCATTGTAAAGGTCTTTCACTTCTCTGATTAGGAAGATGCCAAGGTATTTCATTTTTTGTGTGGCTATTGTAAATTGGATTGTGCTTTTAATTTGGGTCTCTGCCTGCTTGTTGTTGGTGTATAGGAATGCAACTGTCTTTTGCACATTTATTTTGTACCCTGAGACTTTGCCAAAGTCCTTTATCAGTGCAGCAGGTTTTTGACAGATTCTCTTGGATTTTCAAGGTATAAGATCATATTATCAGCAAAGAGGGATAACTTGACTTCCTCTTTTCCTATTTGGATACCCCTGATTTCCTTCTCTTGTCTAGTTGTCCTAGCTAAGACTTACAACACAATGTTAAACAAGAGGGGTGAGAGTGGGCAGCCTTGTTTTCTTCCAGTTTTCAGGGGAAGTGTTTCTAGTTTCCGTCCATTTAGCAATATGTTAGCTGTGGGTTTATTGTAAATGGTACATACTATTTTGAGGTATATTCCTTCTATACTTAGGTGTTTGAGGGTTTTTATCAAGAAGGGATGCTGGATTTTTATCAAAAGTCTTTTCTACATCTAATGATATAATCATGTGGCTCTTGATTTTACATCTGTTGATATATTTAATTACATTTATGATCTTGCGAATGTTGAACCAGCCCTGCATCCTGGGGATGAAGCCTACTTAGTCGTGGGGAATGATTTTTGATGTGTTTTTAGATCCAATTTGCTAGAATCTTGTTGAGGATTTTTGCATCTATGTTCATATGGGCTGTCTCCCTGCTCTCTTGATGGTTTCTTTTGCTTTGCAGAAACTTGTTAGTTTGATGAGGCCCCACTTGTCTATCTTATTTTTTAAGGTATGGGCAATAGGAATTGGTTGCCAGTTCCAGTTTCCATAAGGGTGTCTCTTGCCTGTAGTTCTCTTTTTTTGGTTGGATCTTTACCCGGTTTGGGTATCAGTGTAATGTTAACTCCATAAAATGATTTGGGGAGAACTCCATCTTTCTCAATTACCTGTAGTACTTTCAATAGGATTGGTATTAGCTCCTCCTTGTATGTTTTGTAGAATTCTGCCTGAAAGCCATTCAGTCCAGGTCTTTTTTCGTCGGTAGTTTTCATATGACAGAGTCAATTTCCTGGGTGGTTATTGGTCTATTTTGTCTCAATATCTTCTTGTTTCAACCTAGGGAGGTTGTGTGATGTCAGAAAGTCCTCCATTTCATTTAGGTTATCAAGTTTGTTTTCATATAGGCATGCATAGTAATCTCTGATAATCTTTTATATTTCTTTGGGGTCGGTTGTGATTTGATCTTTTGTATTTCTGATTGTGCTTATTTGGGCTTTTTCTCTCATTTTCTTGGTCTGGCTAGGGTCCATCAATTTTGTTAATTGTTTCAAAGAACCAGCTTTTTGTTTTGGTGATGTTTTCTATGATATTTTTGTCTTCTATGTCCCATATTTGGGCTCTTATTTTTGGTGATTTGTATTATTCTGTGAAAGTTGGAGTTTTGGTGGTCTTCTCTTTCCAGCTCCCTTAGGTGATTTGTGGTGCTACTTGTGATATTTCCATTTTCTTGATGTGTGCTTGTAGAGATATAAATTCCCCTCTTAGAAATGATTTCATGGCATCCCAGAGGTTTTGATATGATGTTTCTTCATTTTCATTTGTTTCTAGGAATCTTTTAATTTCTGCTTTGATTTCAGTGTTGACCCAGTAGTTGTTCAGCATCATGATGTTTAGTGTTGGTGTTGATATTTATTTTTATTCTACTGTGGTCTGAGAATGTGCATGGCATGATTTCAACTTTATGGAATTTGTTTATGCCTGATTCATGACCAAGGTGTGATTGATCTTGGAGTACGTTCCATGTGGTGATAAGCAGAATGTATATTCTGTGGTTGTTGGGTGGAATAATCTGTAGTATCAATTAAGTCCATTTAGTCGAGGGTCAAGTTTAGGTTCAGGTTCTCCTTGTTGATTTTTTTGCCACGGGGCTGTTAGTGTGGTATTCAAGTCCCCTGCTACAATAGTGTTAGGGTCAATATCTTGTTTTAGTTTACTTAGTAGTTGCTTATAAATGCTGGTGCTCCTGTGTTGGGTGCATATATGTTTAGGATGGACATTTCTTATTGACGGATTGAGCCTTTTATCATTATGTACTGTCCTTTCTCATATTTTTAAATTTTTGATAGCTTAAAAGCTGTTTTGTCTGATATTAAGATCGCAACTCTTGCCTTCTTTTGTGATCTATTTGCCTGGAAACTCATTTTCTATCCTTTAACTTTGAGTCTGTATGTGTTCCTTGTAGTAAGATAAGACTCCTGGATGCAGCAAATAATTGGGTCATGGTTTCTTATCCAGTCTGCTATTCTGTGTCTTTCCGGTGGTGCATTTAGTCCAGTCACATTCAGGTTGATTATTGAAATATGATTGTTTATCCCTGTCATGAGGTTCTTATAAAGTTTTTTCTTTATTTGCTTGTTTTCTTTTGGCTTTGGGATTGATGTATGTGTGTGTTTTCAAGTTTCTTGTTGCACTGTATTCTCTGTTGATTCTGTGCTCTGCTGTTCTCTTGGTAAGTATGTGATCAATCTTTTTCTTCTTTCTTCTGTGTTTAGTGCCTTTTTAAGTGTCTCCTGTAGAGCTGGTCTGGAAGCTGCATAATCTCTTAGGGATTGGATGTCTGGGAAGGATTTTAATTCTCCATCACCAATGAATTTGAGTTTGACTGGATAGGAAATTTTTGGTTGAAATTGATTATCTTTGAGGACTTTGAATATAGGACTCCAGTCCCTTCTTGCTTGTAGTGTTTCTGCCAATAGGTCTGCTCCTATTCTGATTGGTTTTTTCCGGTAGGTAGACTGACATTTCTCTGATGCTGCCTTTAAGATTTTTTCTTTTGTGCCTACTTTGTGTAAGTTAATTGCTATGTGTCTAGGGGTTGGTCTTCTCATTTGATGTCTTGTGGAGGTTCTCTGTATTTCTTGTGTTTGGCTGGTCACATTTCTGGTGAGATGGTGAAAGTTTTCTTGGATTACCTCCCAGAATACTTGCTCCATCTTGTTCTCCATTTCCTTTTCTTTATCTGGGATACCAATCAGGCATAGGTTTGGCCTCTTGATATAATTGCACATCTCTTGTAGGCTTTCTTCTATCTTTCTGGGTCTTCTTTCTATATTTTTTACAGATTGGGTTAATTACATGTTTTGGTCTTCAAGTTCTGAGATTCTATCTTCAACTAGATTAATTCTGCTTTCTATGCTTGTCATCTTGTTATTTATCTTGGATGAAATTTTTTATTGCCAAAAATATTTGCTACAAGTTCTTTCATGTGCATCTTGTCTTTCTAGTGTCGTTTCACTTTTTCCATCCATTACCTAACCCCTGTTGTATTCTGGGGCCAGTTGCTGATGACTTCATTGTTCGGGCACCAAGGTCTGATTTTCAGGAGTTTTGTTTTTGGTACACTTGAAATTGCCTGTGGTCTGCCTTTGGTTTTTCTTCATTTGTGACAGATCTCTTGTTTTTCTCTTTAGTGCTGTTATTCACTGTCAGTGAGAGAGGCTTTCTCTTCTGATGTTTGCTCAGTCCTTTATTCTTCCCTGATCCAGGCTCTGGATTTGTTGTATTTTGCACTAAGATGGTGGGTGGGAAGCTTTGCTGTGTCTTGTAGCTTTTGAAATTTGAAAAAGTAGAGGATAAGGCACTAGGATTCAGGAACTACTTGCAAATTACAGTGTTTACTTATTGTGGTATGTGCTCCCTGAGACCCACTCCCCACCAGTCTATATGATGATGCAAAGCAGAAACTAATGCAAAAAACAATTGAACATGCACACACAGACATACACACACCCCAAAACAAATTGGACTAACAACCAAGTGAAACAAAATAAACAACAGCAAACCAAGAAAACTCAACACACACACATACATGCTTAGCACAAAGTGAATAGAAAAGAAAAACAAAACAAAACAGAAAAAAGAAGGAATTCAGATCAAACCCTCACACATAAATTGATACACACCTTAAAAACACACATTCAAAAATGAAAATAAAAAACCCAGAGGAACAAAAGAGCCTAAACAAACCACCAAAAACAATAACATTGAAAGATAAACAAGCAAGCATTCACATACACACATAAACAAAATAACAAATAAAAGAAGAAAGAAACAGAAAAAGAAAAGAAAAAAAATTGGAGGAGATGCAGATCAAACCCTCACATACACATTCATGCACAAAGGAAAAATAATTTTAAAATAGGTGAACTAACAGTCAAAAAATTTTTAAAAATTAAAAAAAATTAAGGAAAAAAAACCCCTGCCCTCTTATGGAAAGCTCTGTAATTGTTCCTCTAATCAGGTCTCTCCTGCAGAACCACCTCTTTCACTCTCTCCTGTGTCTGGAGCAGGGAAAGGGGAGGGGCAGTGGAGGTGGGTGGGGCTGCGATCCTCCCCTCCCACTCTCAGATGGTCAGGGAGATCTCCTTCCGTGGGGAGGTGCGGGAATGTATACCCCCAGGTATACATTTGCGGGGGGAGGGTGTCCCAGTCAGGCCTATCCTGGAATGGAGTTCTCCTATTGCGACTGAAGTCCAGGCTCCACCTGAGTCTGTCCTTCTCAGTCGTGGCCCAGCTGTATGGGTCTGATGTTCAGAGGATTGCTGGGGAGGACTCTTTGGAGTCCTTCCTCATTCTTTTTTGGTCATACCCTTTGTCCCATGGCTGGATCAGGGGTGGGGCTACTCGTACTCACACTTGTTAGGTCCCTCCCAAGTTTGTGCTTTCAGGATATTCCCTCTGGGTCATGATCAATCCTTGAGTAGTTGATCTACCAGTCACAGAGATTGGGTCTGTTCCTCCATGGTGAGCAAGCCAGAGCACTTTCCTGCCCCGCCATCAAGATGGTGGTGGGGTGCCTCTCTTGTCCTCTTCTATGGGACATTGCCTCTGGACTCCCTCCACATCCCTTGTTGCCAGTGCCCTGCCAGGCACTGAAGTGGTGAGGCAAAGCCTGGGACCAGCAGTCTCTCCTGCTGCAATGGTGAAGGAAAGCCTGAGGCGAAAGTCTCTCCCTGCCACTTTTTCACAGGAAAACTTTTGTCCATTTTTTTAAAAAAATGGTGCTTGGCTTCTGCAACCTGGGAAGAGCCAGGGACCAAGCAGAGGAACTGTAGCACCAGCTGTTGCACCAAGGGCCTGGCCACTTGCTCACAAACCCCCACTTAGATAGTCTCTCCCAGCATTTTCTTCCTTGGAAGGGTTTTGTTGTATTTAAAAAAAAAGAAAAAGAAAATGGCACTTGCTTTCTGCTCCTGGGAATCACTAGGGTCCAAGCTGAGCAGCTCAGTTTTGTTTTCTAATTCATCAATTATTTCCTCAGCAGTCAATAGTCTGCATTTGATCCATTAATTATGTATGTATGTATCTATTGTATGTATTTCAGTGGCTCTATGTTCATTATCAAAGTTTCTATTTATTTTTTTAAATGTGTTTAAAATTCTTAAAACACTAAAAAGTTATTTAAAAAATATTTTAATAATGTCTTGTGTTTATGTTCCTTTTCTCTTTGAATATTAAAAACACATATTAAAATATGTTTCATATTGCTTTATCTCTTTTTTCTTTTAGAAATACCTTCTGTTTATTGCATCTGCTGATATTCCCTCATGTGGCTTATTAACTCGTGTGGTTCAAAAATTAGCTTCTATAGTAAACTCCTTCTTAGCGAAGATTGAGTCTTAATGACTTGAGATGTGTCAGCTTCCTTACACAGTTTCCTTATGAAAGTCAGTGGAGAGGAGAGAGCCAGGATGGCAGACTGTAGACATCCTAAGATTGCACCTCTCTGCAAAGAAGCTTATATGGAGGAGCAGACCTAAGGCTTTGGAGGTCAACCTGAAAACTCAAACTGATGTTTACCAGATGGGCATCTGGAGATGCAAAGGACAGATAATTCCAAGCCCTAGACACCCCTGGAGGCAGCCCTGATGCGAGAAAGGGAGAGCACCTTTGGTGAGTGAAAATGACAGTTTTTCTTCTCTGGATACCTCATGTGGGCCTCTGCAGTCTCAGCCAAGGGAGAGACAGCTCCAGGAACTTCCCTCACAGCCTTCCTGCACTGGCTGGGTGCAAAGGGATACCTGGATGGACACAGAGCTACCAGGGGATCCAAAATGGAACCCAGGAAATCCCGGTTCCTAGGACTCCCACAGCTGCCAATCCTTCCCTCCCACACAGACAGCCTCAGTGGGAAATATCCAGAGCGGGTGGGAGGTGGGGTGGTGGTCTGTGCCATGTGAGCACACCCCCTGCAGAGGTGATGTGACCAATTCAGGGAAGTTTCACAGTGCCATTCCAGCCCTATGCCAGGGCTGCAGACACAGTTTGCCCTGGGGGGGGGGGGGTGGCTGCCATAGTGGTTACAGTTCCTCACACAGAGCAGGGCAGGAACTAAGAGGTGAAGCACCTCTGGACAGCGCTGCACTGTGGTGGCAGTGGCCCCATCCACCCACAGACAGAGGAAGAAACAACAACCTCCCACTACTTCCCTTTTACCCCTGGGCAAAAGGGCAATCCCACCCAGAGCAGCTGAGCCAGAGTAGAGCTTCAGGGCTCTGCATGGCCACCTGCTAACCCTGCTGAAAGACAAGAAGTCTGGTGAGGAGCTCACTCTGTAGCCTGTCATTGAAGGAGGGGAAATAATCTGAAACAAAGGAAAGGTTCCACCTTATTTCTGCCAGGTAACACTGTTGAAATATCTTCAGAAGGCCTGCCCCCAAAATACCACCCTTCCTGCCACTGCTGCCCTCGTCTTAGGCAGGCCAGAGGATAGAGGACAGATAACAGTAGCAAACTTATGTAATTAAAAGACAACAAAACTAAAAACAAAAGAGAAGTCTCTCTGCCTTCACAGATGAGGAAGAACCAGTGAAAAAGCACCAGCAATTCCTAAAGCATTGATGAGCAGACACCCACAAAAGCGAACCCCAGATTCCAAGCCATAGAATCCATCCAGAATGATCTGACCTGATGATGACATGGAATTCAGGCTATGGATGTCAAAGACAGTCAA
This sequence comes from Carlito syrichta, assembly GCF_000164805.1. Classification (NCBI taxonomy): domain Eukaryota; kingdom Metazoa; phylum Chordata; class Mammalia; order Primates; family Tarsiidae; genus Carlito; species Carlito syrichta. Next base: position 379,603 of record NW_007260561.1, on the reverse strand, counting down.
GGAGAACCATGAGGAGATGGACACACAGATCATGCAGGCCATAAAAACAGTGCAAGAAGAAAGAGCTGACTAATGTAGGGAAGGTCCAATAATTCTTTCCTGGAATTTCAAAGTACAATGACAAGCCTGAATAACAGAATTGACCAGACAGAGGAAATAATCTCAGAACTTGAGGACTGAACTATTGTACCAACCCAGTCTGACAAAAACAAGGAGAAAAGATTCAGGAAGGATAAGCAAAACCTACAAGATGTTCGGAATTTTGTTGATATCTATGGTTAATTGACATCCCAGAGAGAGAAAGGGAACCCCGATAACACCCTTCAGCAAACCTTCCATGAGGTCATCCAGGAAAATTTTCCCTATCTCACCAGAGAGGTGGCCATGCTCACCCAAGAGAGCCAGAGAACTTCAAGGTACTACACAAGAAAACCATCCCCAAGACACATTATAATCCATCTCCATGAGGTGAGCATAAAAGAAAAAATCCTAAAGGCAGCTAGAGAGAAGGAACAGCCACCTTCCAAGGAAGATCCATCTTCTTAGTGGAAACCCTGCAAGCCAGAAGGGGCTAGAGTCCCATCTTTAACATTCTTAAAGAAAAGGGATTCTAGTCAAGAATTTCCTACCCTGCCAAGTTAAGCCTCATTAATGAAGGATAATTAAAATTCTTCTCAGACATCCAATCCATAAGAGAATATGCCACTACTAGACCAGCCCTCCAGGAGATGTTTAAGAAGGTTCTAAGTACAGACTCAAAAGAGTGTTTCACCATCACAAAAGCACAGGCAAGCACAGAGTTTATAGACCATACAAATCAACCACAAGACCTAAAAAGCAAAGCAGCCTAGTAATAGCAATATGATAAGAACAAATCTCCTGCATATCAATAACTAATTAAATGTGAGTGGACTGAATGCATCACTCAAAAGGCAAATTGGATAAAGAAGCATGATTCATTTTTTGTGGCCTTCAGAAGGCATCTCATTGCAAATGACACCCACAGGTTCAAGGTAAATAACTGGAGAAAGATCTTCCAGGCAAATGGAAAACAAACAAAAAAGAGCAGAAGTAGCTATTCTTATATCAGAAGAAACAGACTTTAAACCAATAGAAGTTAAAAGGACACTGAAGGACACTACATAATGATAAAAGGCTCAGTCCATCAGCAAGACATATCCATCTTGAATATATAGGAGCATCTAGATGTATAAAACACTTACTAATTAAACTAAGAAAAGACATAGATAGCCATATGGTTGTAGTTGGATCTTTAATACCTTGCTAACAGTCTTAGGCAGATCACCGAGGCAAAAAACTAACAAAGAAATCTGGAACCTTAATGCCACAGAATATACATACAATCTTGTCATTAGCAAATGGAACATATTCCAAGACCAACCACATACTTGGGCATAAATCAAGTGTGAACAAATTTCAAAAGATCAAAATCATACCAAGCATCTTCTGGGAACCACAGTGGAATGAAAATACATATCATCACCACCAGGAACCCCCTAAAACATGCAAAAACATGCAAATTAAACAATATGCTTCTGAATGACTTTTGAGTTAACATAGAAATCGAGGCATAAATAAAAAAGAACCTTCTAAGCAAATGAAAACAAAGACACAACACACCAAAACCTCTGGGATGCCATTAAATCAGAACTGGAAAGGAAGTTTATGGCATTGTATACACATGTCAAGAAAATAGAGAGTTCTCAAGTAAACAGTCTAATGTTGTATACAAGGAAAATCCAATCCTCGAATTAGTAGAAAAATGAAAATTATTAAAATAAAGTCACAGTTGAATAAAATATAGAGACCAAAAAATCATACAAAAGATCAATGAGATGAAAAGCTGGTTCTTTGAAAGGATAAATTATATTAACAGATCCCTGACCAGATTCACAAGAAAAGAGAGAGAAAATTTGAATAAATACAATGAGAAACAAGAATGGCAATGCTACAATTGATCCTGAAGAAATACAAAAGGTTATCAGAGATTACTACAAACACCTGTATGTAAATAAACTAGAAAATCTAGAAGAAATGGAGGTGTAACTGGCATCACATAATCTCTCAATATTGAAACAAGAAGACACTGAAACTCTAAATAGACCTATAACAATCCAAGAAATTGACTCAGTAATAAGAAACCTCCTCACCAATAAAAGCTGTGGACCAGATGGTTTCTCAGCTGAATACTACAAGACGTACATGAAAGAGCTGATAACAACCCTATGGAAAATATTCTAGACAAATGAGAAGAAGAGAATTCTCCTAGTTCATTCTATGAGGAAAATATCATACTAATACCCCAAAATGGCAAAGACCTAGTAAGGAAAAAAAGAAAAAAAACTATAGGTCAATTTCTTTGATGAATGTAGATGTAAAAATTCTCAACAAGATTCTAACAAACTGTATTCAACAGTACCTTTCAGGATCATCCATCATGACCAGGTGGGCTTCATTCCCAGGATGCAAGGCTAGTTCAGCATAACTAAGTCAATAAATAAAGTCTATCACATAAACAGGTGTAAAACCAAGAACCATATGATTATCTCACAGATGGTTTAGATACACAAAAGGCATTCAATAAAATACGTCTTTTCTTGATAAAAACTTTCAAACATCTAGGCACTGAAGGAACATTCCTCAAAATAATGAGAGTCATCTATGAGAAACCTGCAGCCGACATCATGCTTAATGCACAGAAGCTGAAAATATTCCTCCTAAGAACTGGAACAAGATGAGAATGCCCACTCTCACCTCTCCTTTTCAGCATAGTACTGGAAGTCCTAGCTTGAGAAATCAGGTAGGAAAAACAAATTAGGGGTATCCAAATAGAAAAAGAGGAAGTGTAATTATCCCTCTGTGAAGATGATATGACTCTATACCCAGAAAACCCTAGAGCATCTGTCAAAAACCTCCTCACAGTGATAAACGACTTTGGTAAAGACCCAGGATACAAATCAACTGTTTTTTGAAAAACAGTTGCATTTTTATACACCAACAGGAAGCAGACTGAGAAACAAATAAAAAACAAGATCCCATTTAAAATAATGACAAAAAAATTAAAATACTTTGGCATCCACCTAACTAAAAAGATGAAAGACCTTTACAATGAGAACTACAAAACACTGCACAAATAAATCAAGGACAACACAAATGGAAGAACATCCAATGTTCACAGAATGGAAGAATCAATGTCATCAAGATGTCCATCCTACCCAAGGCAATCTAACAATCTACAGATTCAATGCAATCCCTACAAACTACCTGCATCATTTTCACAGACCTAGAAAAGACAATACAGAAATTTATATGGAAGCAAAAAAGAGCCCGAATAGTTAAAGCACTCCTTAGCAAAAATAACACGGCTGGAGGCATCACACTTCTAGGCTTCAAACTTTACGAAAAGACTACAGTGACCAAGACAGCATTAGACTGGTATAAAAATAGAGACATAGAACAATGGAACAGGGCAGAGAATCTGGAATAAAACCATAGACCTTTAACCAACTTATCTTTGACAAAGCTGACAAAAACAAACATTGGCAAAATATACTGCATTTGGCAAATGGTGCTGGAAAAACTGGCTAACCACAAGCAGAAGAATGAAGCTGGACCCTTACCTATCACCATACATAAAAATTAACTCAAAATAAATCAATGACTTAAATATGAAACTCAAACTATAAGAATCTCAGAAGAAAACTTAGAGAACATTCCCCTGGACATTGGAGTAGGCACTAAATTTATGGCTAAGTCCTCAAAAGCCAATGCCGCAAAAGCTAAGATTGACAGATGGGACTTTATCAAGCTAATAAGTTTTTGCACAGCAGAAGAAACCATCAAGAGAGTAAGGAGATAATCGACAGAATGGGAAAAAATATTTGCAAGTTATGCATCTTATAGAGACCTGTCATTCAGTATCTACAAGGAACTCAAATGAATTGATAGGAAAATATCAAATAACCCCATTAAGACGTAGACAAAGGACATGAGGAGACACTTCTCAAAGGAAGATATATATTAGGTTGGTGTATAAGTACATACTGTTTGTTTCTGGCATGGCAACACCGGGGTATTGGGAGTTTGTTTATTGTTTATTATTTGACATTTAGAGTGATAATGTTGGGCTTGTGAATACGACTTGTATTTTGCAGATTTAAAGAAAGTGAGTGCTATTTGTGGGCTAAAGAAGATGGAGTGTCAAGTGGAAAAAAACGAATACTTCCAACATATTTTTTTCTGTTTGAATTAACAGAGGAGTAAGGGCAGCAGAGGTGGCTTGAAACATTTGATCCATGTATGGGTAGAATGCCATTGGGGAAAGCATGGCAAGAAAATGCTTTTGTCATTTCAAAGAGGGCCACTTTGACCTGAGTGATTGTCCATGTTTAGGAAGACCATCAGGCTTTGATGAAGACTGCTTAAATGCTTTAATCCAAGATGACCTATGCCAGGAACCAAGAACTGGCAAATGTGACAAACAGTGACCAGTCAACCATCATGTGACATTTGCATTCCATGGGAAAGTGAAAAATGCTATGAATTTATGCATCAGCTCAATATAAGCTGCCTACAAACATATGCAAAAATACTCAGCTTCACTAATTATCAGAGAAATGTAAATCAAAACCATGAGATACCACTTGACACCAGTCAGGATGTCTATCATTAAAAAGTAAAAAAAAAAAAAAACACCAAAAAACAGCCAGTGTTTATGAGGCTGTGGAAAAAAGGGAACACTTCCACACTATAAGTGGGAATGTAAGATAGTTCAATCTTTGTGGAAAACAGTGTGGCAGTTTTTTCAAAGAACTAAAAATTGAGCTACCATATAATTCAGAAATCTCACTTCTGGAAATACACTCAGAGGAACATAAATCACTCGAACCAATACAACGAAACAAGCAAACAAACAAACAAAAAACCAGAACAAACAAGAAAACCCCCTGCAGATACATGCTCATTGCAGCACTATTCACAATAGCCAAAATATGGAGCCATCAAAAGTGGACTGGGTACCGTGATCAAATGCTACATCAAAGAATAATGTCATGTCCTTTGCAGCAACATGGATAAAGCTGGAGACGACTATTCTAAGTGAACTATCACAGAAACAAATGGAAGAGTCAATGTCATCAAGATGTCCATCCTACCCAAGGCAAGAACTGAATATAGCATGTTCTCACTCATAAGTGGTCCCTAAACATCGGACACACAACACAAAGGTGGGAACAACTGATACTAGGCATTACTAGTAGGGGAAAGGAAAGAGGGGGATAAGGGGCACACAACAACCCATTGGGGACCATGTCCATTACCAAGGGGAGGGAGGACTCCCTAGAACCCAAACCTCACCTGCATGCAACTTACTTATATAGTGAATCTTCATATGTACCCCATAACTCTAAAAAACTAAATAACAACAACAAAAAACCCAAAACCAAAATAATAAAAAAGTTCATTGGGGCTGGGCTTGGTGACTCAGCCTGTAACCCCAGCACTTTGGGAGGCCAAGGAGAGTGGATGGCCTGACCCCGCAGGCTCGAGACTAGCCCCGGCAACTTGGCGAGACCTTGTTTCTACAATAAATAAAAACATTAGCTAGGCATGATAGCGTACCCCGTAGTTCCAGCTACTTGGAAGGCTGAGGCGGAAGGATCGCCAGAGCCCAGCAGGTCAACACTGGGGTGGCCGTGAGTGTGCCACTGCACTCCTACCTGACCGACAGAGTGAGACTCCAATTCAAAAAAAAAAAATCACTGGAGGTTGGGCTTAGAGGTTCACACCTGTAAGCCCAGCGCTTTGGGAGGCCAAGGAGGGAGACTCGCTTAAGCCTGGGAGTTTGAGACCAGTCTAAGCAACAGAACAAGACCTCATTTCTACAAAAAATAATAATAATATAAAATTAGCCAGGTGTGGTGGCACGTTTCTGTAGTTCCAGCTATTCTGGAAGTTGAGGCAGGAGGATTCCTTGAGTCCAAGAGTTTAAGTCTGCAGTAAACTGTGATCATGCCACTGCTCTCCAGCCTGGGTGACAGCAATCCTAACTAACTAAATTAATTTTTAAAAAGTTCAGTGGAGTTTTACCAATTCTGGGTTAGTCTTTGTGCTAATTTCTCATCTTTGAGTGTCCTATCAGATGAATTGTGTCGACTTAGAGCTCACCATTTTTTTTATAGGTCTAAATTTCTATCCGTGGCACCTGGCTGATGGGTAGCTTTTTAATCATGTATCCAGACCAATAGAGGAATATTTCACGTCCAGATTCATAGTCTGATGACATTTCCCATGGCTCGCTTTAAGTCGGAATTCAGATTCAGCACCTTGTCTTGCGGGACCTGAGGCTTACTGCCTCTTGTCCCCAAGGCCTTTGCCAATTTCTGATCCTTCTGGGAATTCTTTGGCTTTGTCTATCATACTTCACTCTGGCTTTGAGTTCCTGTTCTGTTCTCGTGAGTTTTTCTTTTATCATTTATAAGTTTGGTGATATATTTTAATTTTTTCTTTTTGTTCTATTTTCTCCAATATTTCTATCTATTTCATGTGAGAGGACAACCTTTCACATCAGCTCAGCTTGCCAGTTTATCAGATGTCATTTTTATCTAGTTATTCACATTTAACAGATGAGGACATTAAAGCTCAGAAAGGGTGAGTGCATTATCCCACATTTCCAGTCAGTCAATGATGCAGCCAGAAATAGAATCTGGTTCTGTTAGACTTCAGGGTCCACCCTCTTCATTATACCACACTGTAAAATTTGGATGACTACACAATATGTCCATGTAATGAACATGCATATGTACCCCCTGATTCTAAAATAAAAATGGAAAAAAAATTCCATGAGATGAGAGAGGTGGATGGACGGCCTGTGCCTTGTCTCAGAGACGGGAATGAGCAAATTATGTGCAGGAACCAGTCATCACAGCAGAAGAGGCCAACCATATGGTGGAAAAAGAAGAGTGTCTCATAACATGAATTAAGAAGGAAAGTTTTTGTGAATGTCCAAGATCAGGCTTCAGTTTTTAGATGCAGTGACGGATAAAAGAAAATCTCTGCACGTTCTTGAGTTCAAGAGCTGAGCCAATGGATGAGATTAATGGCTCATTATGAAAAATACATGAAAACATGTACTACAGTTGTTGCTGTGGAGAGCTTGTGGGATGTTAAACTTGACCCTGAGTAGAAGATGTAGGATAAGTCTCTGGCATTTATTGGAGGTAACTGGAATAACATAAAATAGAAGATTTAAAAACACTGCAGGAATAACTATGCATCATTCTGAAAGGGTATCACTGAAGACAAACTACTTAACTGCAACAGTGACTAAACTAACACATCCAGCAGAAGGCCATGACCTCTTGAATGTTCACTAGAGGCTCAAGTGTAGACCAGAGGTCCTCAACCCTGCCTGTGCAGCATCATACCCATTTTGCAGAAAAGAATATCAAGATTTGAAGAGGTTAAATAATTTGCTTTATATTACACAGTTATAAGATACTATTGACATCGAGGCCTATCTGACTCCAGCTGTTAACCACTATCTTTTAAGCTTCAGTTTGATTTATAGATATTTCTTGAGCACTTTTTGTAAGGTAACATGATAAACACTGTGGAAAATAAAAATCTTAATCAAACACGGTCTGTGTCCTTTAAAACATATAGTACTAGGAAAACACTAATCCCTTATATGCACATTGGAAAATGGTAAGAAAACAATCAACTCCAGGATGGAGAATTCACCTTTTGGACGACTTCCTGGAGGATGAAGCAGTTGAAGGGGACCCTGGAAAAAAGGTCAGACATGGTCATGCTGAGCCAAGAGAATAAACATAGAGAGAAAAGAGGCAAGCATTCCAGGTGGCAACAGGACAGGAACAAAAATATGGAGGTGGCAAGGGCAAGGCAGTTTTTGAAAAAGTTAAATAGCCAGTTTGATTGTGAGTATAAGTGTGGAAGTAGAGATAAAGCTAAAAAAATACAATGGAGATTTAAATAGTATGAGTAATAATTATAGCTAATATTTGCTAGGCACTTAAAGTGGATCAAGCACTGTCCTTCAGTTGCACATTCATCTCACTGAAAACTTCTAAGATTGAGATTGTCTTCACCCTCGTTTTACTGATAGATATAAGGGGGTTTACAGAAGTAGCTTGTCTAAGGCCATATAGAGGGTACTGGTGACACTGAGACTCCAACCCAAGTTTGTTTAATACTAAAGCTAACAGAACCATCTGGGCACCCAGTACACACTACTACTGATGCCAAATGGGCTACACTTCAGAGCCACAGTTTTGGTCCACTGGTAATATTCGTTTTTCTCCTCTGATTTATACTGGTCTGGCATATGTTGTCATTTCCCTGCAAACTTTCAGAAGACCATGGGGGAAGAGTTGGCATTGCTTTCATCCTAGTGAAGAAAGAAAAAAAGAAATGGGAAGTGAATCAAATTACTCTCTGCTAAAAATTGTCTCCTCTCTAAACTTAACAACATGAAGTCTAGGTCATTACATGATGCTGTAAAATAAGGTTAGGTCTCATTATATACTGCTGTAAGATAATGGACTTGTCTATCATTAGGCTTATGCTAAGAGAAGCGTTGAGGGGATCATTTCCCGAGGACCTGGAAAAATATTTCACTTGAGGCACATCATAACTGGGGATACTGTGCTTGGCTTTTACATAGGACTACTGATTTAGGGTGACCACATATCCCGGTTTGCCAAAAGCAGTCTTTGCTTAAGCCTATTAGCTTGACATAATTATTAATAGCACCATCTTCTCTCTCAAGTTGTAAGAGTTTGGGTAATAAATTACATGGCTTCTCTACTGAAGGTCAAAGTCATGAAGGAAGTTGGAGCAGTTCCCTGCTTCATCACTTCGGGTGAGGTTTCTGCCTTACAGGGATCTGCAGCCAGAGTCTGAAGGATTCTGCTCCTTCACAGTCTAGCAGAATAAATAGTGCCTTAGGGGTGTGGACCCTAACCATTAAGCTGAATGACTGCTGATGTCCTTGGCTGCTCCAGAGATGGTGATGTCAGGTACTGGTCCTGGCATCTGAGGAGATGAACTCGGGGTGGCGGGAGAGTAGAGGTTGTACTCATCCATGAAGTCAGCAGTTTTGGGAATGGGAGGATATGGGATAAGAACTTCAGTCTCAGGGGATCCCACTGAAATTAGAGTCATGTGAATGGAAACACCCTGTGGATAGAAGGTTTCCTAACAAGGCATTGATAAAGCTCCCCACCCCTCATTGTAGGAAATAATGCTTTCCTATGTTGAAAGAGTTGTTCAGCATCCCTGAAGTTTCTTAGGCCAAAAATAAAGCACATGTGTAAATGACTACCTATGTTGTGTTACTTTATCACTTGGTATGCTTTAATTATTGATGATTCAGAAAATTTTTGTTGTGGTGGTGGTGTTTTTGTTTGTTTTAGAGATGGGGTTTCACTATGTGGCCCAGGCTGATCTTGAACTTCTGGGGTCAAGCAGTCCTCCTGACTCAGCCTCTCAAAGTACTGGGATTACAGGTGTGAGCCACCACAACCTGTGGAGGATACTAGTTTCTTATGCAGTTTATTCAGAAGTTATTCATTGAGTACCTGTAAAATGTTGGGCCATGGTTTCAGGGCTGAGATTGTAAGAAATAGAAATTAGAGCAAGACAATGCTGTCCTTGCTCATAGTGTTCCAGCATCCACTACAATATACCATTTAATCAAATATGTTTAAACACATCAAATAATACTATATTTTGTTTATGAAAATGTTCCCATATAATAAAACTATAAAAAAAAATAAAACTATAAAAAAAATGATGCAACAACTCTTGAATACTGGTTATCTTTAGGGAGGTGAAAGGGAAGAAAAGCCCCAGGTTTAGCTATATGAAAAACTTTTTTGTTTATTAGAGAGAAAGAGAGAGCGAGAGCATGCTGAAGCAAAAATGGCAACATATTAACATCCATTATATCTCATTTAAATCTTAAAATATACCAGTGGTATTATTTTCTGTACTTTTCTAAACATTTTCAATATTTTATAATTAGAAATCAAAATAAAATTGTACCCATAAATACATGCAACTATAACCTGTCAATTTATAATTTAAAAAATTTTTAAAAATTTACAACAGCCTTCTAAGGAAGATGTGCCTGTTTAAATGGATGCCCTTTTGTCATTACAAAGGCTGATCTGACAAGGAGGTGGTGAAGAGGAGAGATGAAAGGAGGAAGTGGGACAGGGAGACAGGTGAGCCTGGGGCTTCATGGGGTCATGAAGGCTAGGAAAAATCTCCAAGTATGGTTTGACCATTTCACAAAAAGGGTTATTTAAATATAATACAAAGTTGTATGAATTGCTCTAATATGAACCTCTCTATCTACTCACACACAAACACTTGATGAAAGTTATTTTTTAAACCGAGGAAGGTGCCAGGTTCTTACCTAGGTGATTCTGGCGTCGAAAGAAACCATACAACAGGCACAGAGTCAACAACCTACATGGTTAATTAGCTCAGTGGAATCAGGAGTTGAGAGAGTAACCAAAATGATCTATCTCTTGAAGAATTCACAGAGAATTTTGATTCCACCCAGAGTCCAGCTTTACAGAAGATCATCTCAATTCCACTCACTCTTATACTCTGCCCTATGGGAATTGAGATGATCTTCTGTAAAGCTGGACTCTGGGTGGAATCATTCCTTACATTGGTAAGGTGGGACTTGGCTCTTCAATGACAGCCATTTATGACAGAGACTCTAGGAAAAGATGAGAAAGATAGGAAAAAGGTGAGGGAGGGGGATACGAGGGAGACAGAAAAAAGGGAGTAAAAATAAAATAAAATGCATGTGATAGGAACTTGTAGAGAGGCACATGGGGCTCCCCACATCTCACCGAAGGACACCTGAGCAAGAAGCAGCCAGGTAGCTGGTTCTTGTTGGCAGAGAACATCACTAGGTCTTCAGGGAGCTTATGGAATAGAGAACTCGACCTTCCATACCCAACCATGAATTCTGAGGGAGATGGCATTGGAGTGTGGTGGTTGGACTCGTCTACATGTCTTTGTTTATGCACTTCAGACTATGGGCCATCAAGAATCTTACAAGGGGTCGGGCTCAGTGGCTCAACCTGTAATCCCAGCACTTTGGGAGGCCGAGGCGAGTGCATTGCCTGAGCCCATGGGTTCAAGACGAACCTGGGCACCTTGCCAAGACCTTGTCTCTACAGTAAATAAATAAATAAATAAATAAATAATTAGTCAGGCATGGTAGCGTGTGCCTGTTGTTCCTGTTATGGAAGGCTGAGGCGGAAGGATTGCCTGAGCCCAGCAGGTCGACACTGGGGTGGCTGTGAGCATGTCACTGCACTCCAGCCTGGGCAACGGAGTGAGACTCCAACTAAAAAAAAAAAAAAAAGAATCTTACAAGTGATCTTACCTGGAAACACACGGGGTCAATTTGCAGATTTATGACTGCAGTATGGACTGAGATTCACAGCCTTTTTAACAACATAGGCAAGAAGGTAATAGCCTAGAGAAGGCAAAGCAAGAAGAGTAATATTTTGCGATCTGCTACAGTCGCTGAGCAGATTTAATCTTTTTATTTTCTAGGTCTGATATTAGTTAGGGTCAGGGTCAGGTAGTAGCTTAGTTTCTAGGTGAGGAAGAAATTGAGGCAGCAGCGGAAGGGATTAGGGGTGAGATGATGAGGGAGGGGTGGGGAAGAGGGGGGAGATAGGGGCCCGGAAGACTTCAAGGGAGGAGAAGCTAAACAGGTTTCTTGGAAATGAAACTTCTTCTCCCAAGGAACAGCCTGATGTGATAAGAGCAAAGTAATGAAAAACAGACAGCTCACATTTCCCTGGAAGAGAAGAACCAAACAGCAACTGGATTTTGGCTATTCCCACATCATTATATTAGTCTAAGTCCTTCCCCAGGTCCTGGGTGGGGAATGGGGTGGGGGAATCTTCCTTCAAAGGCTCCCCACTGTCTCTATGGCAAAGAGCTCAAAGTCTTGTTAACAGTGAACTCTCCTCCCTTCATCTCCTAACCAATATTGCAGTCACCAGCATTACAAATCTGGGGTGAATAGTCCTTGCTCAGTCCACTGGTTCCTTCTTCCAAAACCCTCCTCCTGTACCCCCCGTAGCTGCTTCACTAAACCATCCAGCTTAAAAAGAACTGTCCACACACATGCTACTCATTCTCTTGCTGCATGGAGGGCTTGTCGGATTTTCAGAGGCAGAAGGTAACTGGAATCTCCAATTTCACACAGCTCGCTGTGAGAGGGTTTCATTCGCTAGCCTCTGTTCAAAGGAGTCAGTGGTGGGATCTGACATCAGATCAAACAAGTTACCCCTCCCGCATCCTCCTAACCCTACGTTTTGGCAGATCTCCTTGTAAGTAGGATCCCCAGAGCTTTCTCTAGCTTGTACCAAAACACAGTCTGATGTCTTGCACCATCAAATGACTGCAGTTTCTGAAACCTGGCAGGAGTCATCTGTTTCTTCGCCAGCTGGAAAGAGGAAGGAGCAAGTCTGTAAGAAGGAACTGAGACCTAGATACCAAGCTGAGAGATCTGTGGACCTGGAAGAATAGGCTCAATATTCACTTGAAGTCCTCTTTAGCTCCTGAGAGCAGTAGAAGGGAAAATTCCAGAGCAGAGATAGTTATGAGAAGGCAAAGATGAACATCTGACACTTCAGCTTAAGCCTTGTTTGGAAAATTAAAAGAATAAGAAGGGGCAGTTATGTAACTTTCCCACATTAGCTGAAGACTGAGTCTAGGCACTGGTTCTTTCACAGGCTTTCCTTCCTTGATTCAAATGGCCTCTGGGTTTCCTGGTCCTAGATCCAACTTGATGGAACATAATCTCTCCTTTTAATTGTCCTGGAGCCTGCCCAGCACTTTGCTTGAGTTCAGATTGCGGGCAAGGGCCCTAAGATGAGCTAAATGCTGCAGTGGCTGCCGAAATAATTGAGTACTTGACTTGTAGTCTAACAGGAGAAGGAAGGACACATGGACTGATTTACAAATCGTTTTGCTTAGACTTACAAAGGTGTTCAGATGACTGCAAATTAATAGTAAAAGCATGGGTACAAAGCCATCTATGTATCTGACACTTAAGAGAAATTTTATAGAAGATCCTTTTTAAAAAATTTATTTTTTTATTTTAAAGATGTGAGGTACAATTCAGGGTTAGGTATACAAATATTTGCTATGCAGGTACCTTGTTGATGAGGTGTGTCCCCCGCCACCCCGGCAGTTTCCCACTACTGCCAATTCCACCCCCCTCCATGACCCTGGTAGTTTCCCATTACTGCTAATCCCTTTCTTATAGTATTATGATAATTGTTCAAGGTCTGCTTATGAGTGAGAATATGTGATACTCAGTTCTTTATATACAAGATTCTTATCTCCTAGAATTGTAGCTCTATTTGGTCGGGGGTTTTGAATTGTTTTATTTCTGCAGCATTGTGAATGCCTAGAATTCTGCCTAGGCATACTGAACATATTAGGAGATACTCCACAAAATCAATCTGAATATTGAATATTCCATCACCAAATCTTGTTATACAATAAGAACCTGTTAGAAATATTTCTAAATTTTTAAAAATTTTTACTGGTACCCTAAAGATAAGAGACTAAACTAAATTTAAATTTTGATTGATGACTCAAGACCTGATTCTAACCTGTTTACACTATCATATGAAGGGGGTACATTTCTTTGGATAATATTGAGATATGTGTCTTTTTGCTTCTGTTTGCGCCTCTGCTAAATAGCCTCAGACTGTTAGAGTTCTGCTGTATTTGCATTGTCTTCCTGTATCCTCCTTCAAAGATGAATTGTAGTTTTAACAGCTTGCTATTCTTTGGGCATCACCTATAATCTCCTGAGTTCTAATTTGTTGCTTTGAATCTGTGACCTGTCATGGCATAGCCTAGTGGGGTAAAAGTCCAGGCCCTGGAGATTTGGATTTGGTTTCACTTCTTATCTTTATTTTTTAAAATTAATTAATTAATTTTTTAATTTGAAAGATGTGGGGTACAACTGGACAAGCCAATTAGCCCCTCTGGGACTCAATGACCTAATTTTTAAAATAGAAATAAATACATGATGGAATACTATGCAGTTGTAAAAAAACAACAAAATCATGAATTTTGCAGCAACCTGGATGGAACTTGAGACTATAATACTGAGTGACCTCTCACAGAAACAAAGATCTGAGTATCACATGTTCTCACTCATATAGTGGACCTTGAACATCTATCGTAATACTATAAGAAAAGGATTGACAGTGGTGGGAAACTATGGGAGGGAGGGGAAGGAAGGTGGGATTAACGGTAGTAAATATCTGTCTGGGGATGGGAAGACACCCCTTATCAGCAAGGGTGCCTGAACAAAACATATTTGTATACCTAACCCTTAACTGTACCCCACAATATCAAAACAAAAAATATTGATAATAAAAAAATAAAATAAGCCAGGCTCGGTGGCTCAGCCTGTAATCCTGCACCTTTGGGAGGCTGAGGTGAGTGGATTGCCTGAGCCCGTGGGTTCGAGACCCGCCTGGGCAGGCGAGACCTCATCTCTACAATAAATCAAAAAATTAGCCGGGTGTGGTAGTGTGAGCCTGTAATTCCGGCTACTCGGAAGGCTGAGGCAGAAGGATCACCAGAGCCCAGCAGGTCGAGGCCACTGCATTCCAGCCTGGGTGACAGAGTGAGACTCCAACTCAAAAAAAATAAATAAATAAAATAAAGTAAAATAAAATAAAATAGAAATAAAAAGCCTTGCTGGCTATTGTGAGAATTCAGCAAAATAATTTATGTCAAAGGTAGATGCCAAGGAATTTACAAGCCTAGAAAAACAAAATATAGTTTGAATGACTATATTTCTCCCACATCCTACCCAGAACTCAGCACCTTTTATAACTAGTTCCCCAGTTATGTCTCGGAGATCCCACATGTGCCGTGTTTTCTCCTGCTGCCATCCACAGTTTCCACATGTACTGCTCTCTGAATGGAGCCTCAGCACTGCTGAAACCGTGGGAGTAGCTCTGAGATGCACACTCTGAACTATCCTGCATTCTCAGTGGACTGGAGTACTGCTCAGTGCAGTGCAAAAGGAAGAAGGAAGACCTCCTCCCTAGTTAGTCAGCGCTGCAGTACCAGGGAAACAATACAGCTCTACTTGTGCTCAGAGTCTCACAAAGTCTGCCCTGAATAAATCATTCAGTTTCTGTGCCTCATTCCTCACCTAGAGTCTCATGGTTTTTCATGAAAGAGAAGCTCCAACAGTTTTTGGCCTTTTCTTCCCTAATCCTATGACACACTCTCAGGCAGGAGGATGTATACAAATCGACATCATTCTATTTTGTACACAACTGCTCTCTCCTTGACCCTTTTGTCTGGAATCAAAATTCTTTATTTTTTTTAAAATGTGAATTACAAAATCCAAGCTATAACACACTTAAGGTGGAAGGAGAGTATTGTGAAAGAGACTAGAATGGTCAAGTTTGATGTAAAAGATATAACTAAAAAGAATTCCAAAGAGGGACAAATGATTACAAATGACTACTGGAAACTACATAATACGGTAATAAGTCAGTTAGGAGGCCAGGGGCCCATTGGTATGGCTTGAATATTTGTTTATATGTTGAGAAATTCATGTTTACATGTCAAAATGTTTGTTTATATGTTGAATGTTTATATGTTGACATTCTCACCCTCAAGGTGGTAGTATAAGGAGGTGGAACCATTGGGAGGTGGTCATGGTCATGGGGGCAGTCTTCATGAATGGTATTAGTGCCTATATAAAAGAGACCCAAGTGAGACTCCTTGCTCCACCAAGTAAGGTTAGAGTGTGGAGTTAGCATCTGCCAGTGTCTTGAGCTTGGATTTCCCAGTCTCCAGAATTATGAGAAAGACATTTCTGTGTTTATAAGCTACCCAGTCCATAGTATTTTGTTATAGCAGCCCGAACAGACTAAGACAATCATTACCCTAAGTGTTTCGTTTAAGTTGTGACGGCAATATTCAATGTGCAAGGCCAGACTCCAGTGTTGCCAGATATAGCCCAGCAAAGGAATATTATAGGTTAATTAATTTTGCATTCAAGAAGGGACTATGTCAATTCATTCATTTAACTAATATTAATTGAGCTCTTACTTGAGCCATCACTCTACCTTGCTGGACTAAGCCCTCATTGTTCCTTCCCTGATAGAGAGTCTGGTGGAAGTGAGAGGTATTAATTAGTCAAATAGATACATTTATAATTATCTCTGATGATGATGATAACAAACATCTACTGAATACATAATTGCATGGTACGAATTGTGTTAAGCATTTGCATGTATTAATTAATATTCTTAAACTGCATTGAAATAGGGACTATCATGTCTCCTATTTTACAAATTATAAAACTGAAGTTTTCAAGGAGATTATATAATTTGTCTATGCTTACAGCTACCAAGTAGAAAATTTTGGATGCCAACTCGGCAGTCTGATTAGCAGCCTTCATTTCCAACTGTATGTAATATTGTGATTACTGCTATGAAAGAAATAACAGCAATTCATTGGCATCATAGATCAGGGAATTATGATGCCATATAACAGCGTGCCCTGACATAGTACAGAGTGGAGAAAGGATTCAAGAAGGTTTCCCTGAAGACATGATATTTCAGCTGAGAAATGAAGAGAAAAAAAAGTTAATTAGGCAAATGGGTTGGGAATTGAAAGAGCTTTATATGCAGAGGAAATCATATGCAGTGCAGGCCCGAGTTGGAAAGTAGCATGATACACTTGAAGAAGTGAAAGAAAGTTCCCATTATGGGCTGTTGTTGATTTTATGGTTGCAAAGTAGGAAGCAATGATGCCTGTGTGTGTCATGGGGAGAGAAATGGACAGCTGTGGATCAGTGGATTTCTGCTCTGATTGTACAGGGCAGGGGGCATCACTATAGCAACAACATCCTTTTTTTTCCATCACATTTCTTTCAGTTTGAGCTCAAGATCACTAGCATATCATCTTTTAACATTCTTCTGGTTGAGAATCTGTCCTCTTATTAGTCTTTGGATGAAGGTGAAACTCTTTAAAATCCCTCCAAGTGCTATGTGGATTGGTGGTTTCTTGCTCTCTGCTGCCCTTTTTATACTGCTCCCTTTTGCTATCTGTGCTCCCAGATTCCCACCACACTGAATTTTTTTCCCAGTCTTTCATAGTCATTGCTTTTTCTTCTGCCAGAACAATTGTTGTTTCCCCCTTTTCTTATTCAAGTATTCAAAATTCTTTTCTAGTACCTGGTATGTGTCAGACACTGTTCATGCACTGGAGTTACAACTAACATTCAAGACATGTAAGGAGGGATTGCGGCTGGGGAGAACAGACAAAAATAATGAGGAAACAAACAAGAAGAGATACCAGCTTATGATAATGTCATTCAGAGAATGAAAACCAAGAGATGTAATGGAGAGACAGTGGGTGTGGGTTAGATGGAGTGGTTATGGAAGACCTTTCTATAGGTGTGATATTTAAGCTGAGACTTGGATGTTAAAAAGAGTCAGACAAGCAAAAGTAGTAGGGAAGAATATTCCAGGCAGAGATAACTACAAATTAAAAGACTGTAGATTCGAAATAAGGATGGAATATTTGAAGAATTGAAAGAAGCATTGTGTGACTGGAATTAGGGGTGAGGATGGGATGGGAGTGGAAATAGTTAACAGTTAAGGTTGAGGGTGCAGTTAGGAGTAACAGTTGAGGTTAGGTCAGGTCTCAGAGGACTGTGTGAGTCGGGGAAGAGTTTGAATTTTATTTCAATGGCCATTGGAGAAATTTTAGAAGAAGACTGATATGATGTGATTTATCTTTTAGCTAGATCATTATGGCTACTGAATAGAGAATGAACTGTAGGCAACAGAAGTGAAATCATTCAAGAGAGAGAGGATAGTGATGTTTTGGCCCTGAGTATTGGGGGAGAAAGTGATGAAAAGTGGTAACTTTGGAATATTATGAGGGCAGAACAGGCAGTGTTAACTTATGAACTGCTTTCAGAAGGGGGAAGTGAAGGAAAGCAAACAATCAGGAATCACTCCTAAACTTCTGGTTTTATCAGTTGGATGGATGGTTTATACTAAAATGAAAAGACCAGGGAGGAGTTGGTTTTTGGTGGGAGGACTTTGAATTCTGCTTTGGATATGTCACTGTGTGATGCCAAGTGGACTCTCAGGTCTGGATTTTGAGAAGAAGCAGGACTGGATGTGTGCATTTGGGAGACACAAGCATACACGTGGTATTCAATGTGCAGGGGAGATGTGTGGATAGGGCAGAGAAGGGGACCCATCTGGTCAACTGCTGCTCATCACTGATGTTTTATCCAATGTCTCCTTTCTCAGGAGCCCCTTCCTGATCCCTCAGTTGGATACATCTTGGTTGTAAGAACTCATAACAATCATGCACCTTTCCTTCATAGCATGCAACAGAATTGAAATCTGCATCTATTTGTGTGACTGATAATGTGGTGATCGTGTGGCTGGGTAATAAATTCCTAAGGAAAGAGATTATGTCTGCTATTGTTCATCATGTTA
Source organism: Carlito syrichta (assembly GCF_000164805.1). Classification (NCBI taxonomy): domain Eukaryota; kingdom Metazoa; phylum Chordata; class Mammalia; order Primates; family Tarsiidae; genus Carlito; species Carlito syrichta. The sequence goes on along the minus strand of NW_007260561.1, from coordinate 361,004 downwards.
AGAAAGAGCATATCATAGAGCATTGGGTAATAAGCCTGTCCATGGGTCAGTGGGTTATCATGTGATGTACTATTTACCTTGATTAGGGTCCAGAATCTGTAAAGCTAAGACTGAGTTTGTAGGAAACTGAAAATATAGAAATGATTTTTGTCCAGTAGGGAGAATTGCTTCCACAAAGGTTACGGTAGCAGTTGACTGATTTTGTGTCCAATTTAGCAATCTTATTCAGCATTCTTTTTGTCTTTTTATTAAACTGACTCTCTGCTTCCTTTCTCTCTCTGTCTCTCTCTATATATTTAATATGCATATACATAAATTTAATATATACATATATTTGATGTGTGATACATATATGTATCAAACATATGTATATGTTAAATGTATATCTATATAGTATATGCATACTACATGTAATATGTATTAAATATATGCATATATTAAATGTATGTCTATATAGTATATGCATACTACATGTACTATATACAGCCTATATATATATTTATTTTTATCTTGTATCTTCCTTTGATAATGAACCAGCTTTATCATCCTGATGGATCCCTTATTAATGACTCTAACAGAACTTTGACATGTGCTTACTATGTATTTTTATGAGACTTGTGTTTTTAACATTTCGAAAATTGTACACTGACAGCCATTCACACAGTCTTCCAGTACTTCACACAGTCCAAGACACGGGATCTATGCTGAATACTTATTTGCTAAATAAAAGAAAAAATTGGTCTAGAACCTGGTGAACATAACTAGGGTTTCTGAGGCTAACTACCATCTCCACCAAGTGTTGGGAAAAACACGTGGTAAACAGGCTTTGAGTGAAGGCTCACAGAGGTTACCAGTCAAGTACATCTGCAATGTCTAGCACATCCCAAGAGCTGTTATCCTTGACAAAGCAACACACCTTCAAGGGGGCGTGTCAGCTTAGCACCAGAATCTTCAATGCATGTTTTTAAAAGATGTATTTAATCTGGGACTCCTGCTTAAAAATTATTAGTTAAAAATGACTTATCACATGATATGAAAGAAACAATATTCACTTTACTAAGTTATTAATCTAAGTATAAATCTATATACATCATGTAAAATACATATATATGTTCCAGTATTAATGTCTAGACCCTCCTCATTAATCAATTAATGAAACTGCTATCCAGATGTAGCTTAGGAAAAAGCCTCTGTCTTGGTCTAGTCTAAATGCTTTCTTTTCTCTCTCTTCCCCCCACGCCACATTGCTTAAGTTTTAAATAGTCCATCAATGCTGTTCTTTGTCTTAGTTATTGATCCTTATATTACTATTACTTCATTCTATCTGTGGTTTTATACAAAATACAGAAAATTCTTTATCTGTATGTAATTGCTAAAAGCACAGAATTTAAGTGTATCAGCAGCATTTCTATAGTTTCAACTTCTGTACCAATATTCCAATCCTGAATTCTAGAAGAAGAGTTCACCTTCAAGAAAAATGCTACCTCAACTATTGCTTTCCATTTTTTTAACATTTAAAAGGACTGCCTCTTCCCATTTTCGTTTTGTATTCAACTATTTCTGCCTGTTATCTGTAAATAATTTCAGAAGCAATGCATCTCTTTTTGTTTGTTGCCTCTCTGCTAAACAGCTACCCATCTTGCCTTTCTGTGTTTTGTGCTATAGAATTAGGGGATTGTTGATTTCCTCCATGGTTTTTGTTGGGAGAGAGTGACACTCAAGATGAATCCAGCTTGAAAACATCTCTCTCAGTGCTTAGAGATGTGAACTCTTACAGAAGATGAATTTTACATCTCTGCTAGTGATAGCAGGTCAGGGACTTGCTGCTCAATCCTCTATGCCCATGTGAGATGCCCTTAGTCATGAGCAGTCATTTGATAGTGTGAAGGCTTTTTGCATTTATCTCAGTATCCTTGACTGTTTTACCAGCTTGTTGACCTCTATGCAGCTGAGGCAGTATATCATATATTTTTGGATGATACAGCGTAAGGGCATGGACAAGAGTATGGTTGCCTAGAGAGGATGAGTTTATAAACTGGGTTTTAAGTAATGATGGTATAAGAAGGAATGATGAGGAAGAAGAAAGTCAAGGCAAAAAAATTTAAAAATTATGGTCTAGACAAAGGCTGAAGGACAATATGCTTGCATTCTTCATTTGATCCACAAGTGTGTATTCATGACTTCCTACATGTTTGGCGTCTGTTCAAGGTAATGGAGAAGAAAGAACAATATGGCACCCTACTAGGCAAATTCACAGAAACAGAAAGTAGACTAGAGGTTACCAGGGACTGAGGGGATAGGGGAATGAGGAGTTATTGCATAATGGTCAGAGTTTTCATTTGGGGTGATGAAAAACTTTTGGAAATTGATAATGATGCTGGTTGCACAACACTGAATGTAATTAATGCCATTGAATTGTACACTTCCTTGGGTCACCTCCCATTGTGGGAGCTTTTCTGTCCTCTCAATAAATTCTGCTTTTAAAAAAAGGTTAAAATGACACATTTTATTTAAATATAACCACAACTAAAAAATAATGATGTAATATGTCCAAAATCATTGAATTGTACAAATGGGCAAACTGTAGGGTATGTGAACTGTGAACTATATCTCAATAAAGTTGTTGAAAAAATTAAGGCATTAGTCTTGCTTCATAGGAGTTCACTGTTTAGTGGAGAAAAATCACTCCATAAACAAATTACAGGTATTACAGAAGGACAAAGATGTCCGAACCTGATGTCTAAAAGAACAGTTAGAGAGTCACATTCGTTTCAGTTGAATCCCTTCTGTGTGTCATTAGTCCTATACCCTTGAACAACTTTGTTATCTTTGAGCCTCATCTTCCTTATCAATAAAATGGGTCTATTATCAGTGCACACTGCATAGAGCTACTGTTACAATTCAGTGAGGTAATTTGTATATATTTATGAAATACTGTAAGAATGTAGCATATTTTAGATAAAGCTATAGGTGCAGTTATAGTGAATATGCATTTAAAAGTTAAAAGCATTACATAGAAACATGCATTTTATGCATACTCCACCTTTGGAGGAAAAAATGACAGACCGTGGCGCATAGTACCAATCATAGTACCATTGATTAGGGCTAATTTTAATATAAAAAATTAAATTGACACATTGGCTATTTATTAAAATTAAGTAACAAATAGTCTTCTATAAAGAGGAAGAAAATGTCTCGCTGATTTAAAATTTTTTTTATAAAGTTGCTGGAATATCTGCAAATATAAATTAAACCTAAGCTTCTTATGCTTGTAACTCAAATATAATGATATAATACCTGCTAATTTATAAAATAAGCATCCTAAGGTTCAAACCACAGGCGTTAATTTAGCATGATGGATGATATTCTTTTGCTGATATAAAATTACTAATTTTAAAGTTGAGCAAAAAAATGAATTTTGTGCTTTATATTTTACTTTATTATTTATTTTTTTGAGTTGGAGTCTCACTCTGTCGCCCAAGCTGGAAAGCAGCAGTATGCTCACAGCTACTGCAGCTTCGACCCGCTGGACTCAGGTGATTCTTCCACCTCAGTCTTCTAAATAGCTGGAACTACAGGCATGCACCACCACATTTGGTTAATTTTTTTTTTTTTTAGTTTATTGTAGAGATGAGGTCTCACCATGTTACCCAAGCTGGTCTTGAACTCCTGGGCTGAGGAAATCCTCTTGCCCTGGCCTTCCAAAGTGCTGGGATTATAGGCATGAACCACTGATCCTGGCTGTGTTTTATATTTTAGTTGTTGACTTGGTTCTTTTGTATTTGAGCTTGATGGACCATAGTACTAATTGTCATCACATCATTGACTGTTTTTCTGCTTCAATAATATAATAGTGTTTCGAGTTTTTGTTTTTTTAGTTGGAGTCTCACTCTGTCACCCAGGGTGGAATACAGAGGCATGCTCACAACCACCCCAGTGTTGACTTGTTGGGCTCGGGAGATCCTTCCGCCTCAGCCTTCCAAGTAGCTGGAACTACAGGCATGCGCTACCACACCTGGCTAATTTTTTTATTTATTGTAGAGATGAGGTCTCACCAAGTTGCCCAGGCTGTTCTCAAACCCATGAGCTCAGGTAGTCCCCTTACCTCGGCCTCCTAATTGCTGGGATTAAAGGTTTGAGCCACCATGCCTGTAATCCCAGAAATTTGGGAGGCCGAGGTGAGGGGATTACCATATACTAGTTTTTAATAATCATTATAGACATTACAATTCCCCAAAATGAATGACATTGCTTCGTGTATATCTACTACTCTTTCTTCTACTGAGAAATGGATCTCATAACATCCACTCACTCACACATTGAAGGGTCTAATGACAGACGACACAGGGAATTTTGCTTTCAGGATATCTATGTTACCTTCTTCTATGTAAGATCTCCATTCTTTCATCACTTTTCTCTTTACAAACTATAAGCTTTGATTTAAAAAGTGTTCTGTGGGGTCATTTGGCCTTCACTTAGTACTAATGCAACTCTCAACACAAATGCAAGTGACCCTCAACTTGTATGGGAGAAAACAGTTATCCAGTGGTCACATGCAGAATATATTTGGGTTAATTTTCAATGATGTGTGTCTTTGAAATGAAGATACAATTTAAAAATTCACATGAAACTTTTAGACCTCAGAGTACACTTCCACTCATGCACACATGTCTGCTATTGCCAATTTGTCACAGTGTTATATATTATTAATGTTCCTATGCTCTGTCTGTTTTTCCTCTCTCCTAAGCTTCCTGGATGACAGCTTATTTGTGCATAGCCTTCTACATCATCATGTTACAATACAAATCAAATGGTTAATTTGCATCTACACCTGCACCATTGGGTGCATTGTGAAAACTGTTCTTTGTTCTATCTGACATATTATTCCTCACTAATGAGAAATTTTGATAAAAATAAATGCAACTGAGCAAGTATAATCCATAACGGATAATTATTTTTATTTTTAGCAACAAAGTTTTCCTCTGTGACCCAGGCTGGGGTGCAGTGGCATAATCATAGCTCACTGCAGCCTCAAATTCTTGGGCTCAAGTGATTCTTTTGCCTTAGTCTCCTGATAGTTGGGACTACAGGTGTGTGTCACTATGCCCAACCAATTTTTTATGTTTTGTAGAGATAAGGTCTTGCTATTTTTCGTAGGCTGGTCTTGAACTCCTGCTTCAAGCAAATCTTCCCACCTCAGTTTTCCAAGGTGCTGGAATTACAGGCATGAGCCACCACGCTGAGCCTGGATACTTTAAAAAAATTCATGCTTAAATTTCTGAAACACAGATTTTCAAATCTGAAATTATAATTCATATCAGAATATGTGACAAACAAACTCACATAGGAACGCTGCTACTATCTTAGCCTTATCTTTATTTTCTGTAAATATAAGACAATTGCACAAAGAAATTGCTTGAATTCTGATTAGGTCAAATATTCTCTTATTCTTGGATTTCTCATCTGTTAATGAATTAATCTTTTGTACGGACTACAGAAATATACCCACTAGACAATAATACTCATGAGGGTTGGAACTACATCTATTTTCTCTACACTCATCATGGAGCAGGGAGCTTTGTACATGCTAGACATTCAATAAATAAGCTTAGAATGAACATTTATTGAATCTCAATAATGTACTCTCAGGCATCAGACTTATTTGCCTCTATTCATCAGTCATGCAGATTTGATCATGTTATTAATTCTCTTCACTGTTTCTGAGTGGACTTTCATTACTTCTTAGAAAATCAAAATCAAAACCCCTTTCGATGGCATTTAAAGACATCCACAATCTGGTTCCATCTACATGATAATGTAGAAGATCATGATAAGATGTCAACCAGGAAGCTTAGGAAGAGTAGAAAAACAGAAATTATTAGTTTCATTTCCTGCCATTCTCCCCTCTGTACAACGGCCATGTTAAACTATTTATTGTCATTTCATTGTCCCACCCATTAATTTTGAAAGTTCTGGCAGCAAATGAATAATATATTTTTACAGACTTGATTTTCATCTTTAGTAAGTATGGTGAGCTAAGATTTTCCCATATATTTTAAGTAAGTGATTTTTCTCTTCTTTTACAGTTTATGTTATGGTTGTTTCATTTTTCCCATTTAAATATGAATATTCTGATGTTTAAGATTTTTGCTTAATTGTTATATATGACTATTACTAATTTTTGTGAGAAATCCTGCTTAAAATCTTCTCACTGTATTCATTTGTACTTGTGACCACTGTCTCATAATTTTTCTTTTACTTTTAAATATTTTAGTTTGTGTAATCTAAACTTTTTCTGGAAGTCTGCAATTTATCTCATCTAAACAACCTCAAAATATGCAATTGATTATGTTTGGTTTTTGTGTTAATTATTAATATTCTTTTCTCAAATGCTTGTGTAACTTCTCCTCCTAGTTTACTAAATTTATACCTTATAATATCCATGTGCATTTAGCAAAATAAATGCTTGAGGAATAATTTAAAATTATACAATTTAGAATTCCCAACTTCTCCCTTTTATTCTTATTTTCATTTGATCTGTTGCTGAATGTATTTCCTTTGGCTTATAGTTCAATGTTTGAAAGTTCAAGTTCTTCCTTTTATTTCCACACGGAATTTTTTAGTTTCAAGTTCTTCCTTTGATTTCCACCTGGAATTTTTTTGTTTATCTTATCATTTGTTAGCTAGAAAGTTAGTTGCTGAATTTTTAAATTTCTTGAGAAAGCTTAGGGGAAACTGAAAAGATAAAGAGGTTTCTAGGCAGCTAAAGGTTTTTAATTTTTTTCCTTATTATAAAAGTAATTTCTATACTTTCATTTAACTAGATAGTCCAGATAGTAATTTGAATTTTATTCATGTCAATTATATATATGTATTTTTTCCCCAAAAGGGTCCTACTCTGTTGCCCAGGCTGGAATACTGTGGCATGATCATAACTAACTGCAGTTTCAAACTCCTGGGCTCAAGGAATCCCTTTGCCTCAGCCTTCCAAGTAGCTGGGACTACAGGTGTGCACCACCACATCCGCCTAATATAAACAGGTTTATTTACAGTAGCAAGATGCTACATGAGTAAAGAGGTAAGAAATAATGACATTTAACCTTTCTGAAGTAAGACTTCTATGGTAACTTCATAAAGAAAATGGTCTTCCCAGAGATTTAAGAATAAGTAGGTTGTAACCAGTAAGAAAAAAAATTTTACTTAGATCTTCCTAATAGTATTGTGGCTTTGAAGAATGTTTCCTTTCTGACTATCCTACTTTTTGGAAGCAATAGTTCCCTTGATTTTTCTCAATGCCTTTTTTCATTTGGCCATGCTACTGAGTAAAGCCAAATATCCTATTACCTGATGAATTGGTCATGACATATAGGAGATCATTGATAGAAAGCTGTTTCCTTCCATATTTAATCAATTATTATTATTTATTTTTGGAAACAGGATCTCATTCTATTACTCAGGCTGGAATGCAGTGGTATAATCATAACTTACTGCAGCCTTGGACTCCTGGGCTCAAGCAATCCTTCTGCCTCAGTCTCCTGAGCAGCTGGAATTATAGGCACATGCCAACACACCTGGTTAATTTTAATTTTAATTTTGTAGAGATGGAATTTTGCTATGTTGCCCAGGCTGATCTCAAACTCCTGGCCTCAAGATATCCTGTTGCCTCAGCCTCCCGAAGTGCTGAGATTATAGGCATGAGACAACATGCCTTGCATATTTTCTTCTATATTTTTATTTTATTTGCTAATGAAATTTACCTAGCATTTCCCAAAATGTGTTTCATGGTACACTAGGCCTGAAAGATGCTCTGGGCAGAACAAAAGTTTTAATATATTTGCAAGTAGCTATATATAATTCTTTTTTCAGAGATTAACAGTGTATATCTACAAAGTCTGACAATTAGGTTTGTGAACCATCTTTGAAAAAGTGCTACATACCTCATTGCTGAATATAATTTTGGTCACCTTTGAAGTACTCTCCTTGGTAAGCAATGCACCAACATTGGTGTCTAGCTCACCCATCAAAGAAATTTTGGAACTCTTTTTCTGAAATGACCATCAAAGCTGTTGTTATTATTTGTTGAGATCTGACATTTAAGTTCATGAACATGCCACCATGTGCCTGTCTTGGCAACACTGTACAAATAACTGATGGGAACACCCTCCCTACTCACCTGAGCTGGCGCTAATGACTTTTTTCTTTACCTGAAGATAAAAGAAATATTGAAAGGAAGACATTTTGATGGCATTCCGGACATCAGGAGTAATATGATGACAGCTCTAGTGGCCATTCCAGAAAAATAGTTCCAAAATTGCTTTGATGGATGGACTAGGTGTGCTGGCATTGGTGCATAGCTTCCCAAGGGGAGTACTTCAAAGGTGACTGTAGTGATATTCAGCAATGGGGTATGTAGAACTTCTAGACTGAGTTCACAAACTTAATTGTTGGACCTCGTATCTTTATTGATGAGGTGATAAGCTGAGGTTAAAATGTTATACCATCAGCTATTTTGCTAGCTAGCAAGAAACATATGAAAGTTTATAAATTATAACAGTAGACACTAGGTTTCCTATTAAAAATATTATTTTTGTTTAGTAAAATATTTTTAAGATGCTGGGAAAAGTAGGTGAGGCCCTGAGGACTTGGATTAATGAGATACAGAGTCACACAAGAGACAGTGAAGTCACTGTGCACTCGAAATGCAATGGAATTTGGGTGGAAGGAGAGTAGATAGAAGAGTAGAAGCAGGAGAAAGTAATGAGTGTAACTGAATAACTTGATGGGTTTTTGTTAGTTGGATTATTGCCACATAACCACCACTTATTATAGTCTGTTTCATGCACCAAGAACTTGTGTGAGAAGAATGTGACTGATTTCTGCATTTAGGTCAACACCAGAGTGGAATTAGCGTAAGGCACAGTGAAGAGCCAAGATTCAGGGGAAAGTAGGAAGTCAGAGCTATTGGCCAGTATGAGCATGTAAACCTCATATTATTTCATAGAAATCACAGGGAAAATAATGAGTTATCCCTCAAGGCCATGAGGAGGGGTTCTTGACAACTAAAAAAACTTAACATATAGGAGACCCCAGCTAGCATCTGGATTGTGTGTATGTATGCGATTCATGGACAGGTGTCTGGACACTTACTAAAATGTGAAGAAATAAAATGTCCTTTCTGGGAAATTGACTCACAAATGGCCTTTATCTTCTTCTTTATGCTTTTTAATATTTGAATTTCTGACATAAACGTGTTATTTTTGTAATCAAATGAATTAAATAACATTTTTATTTCTAAAATTGTTCTCAAATTTTGTTTTATTCAGGCAGGATTTTGGTAGATATTTGGTAGCAGAGTACTCCCCAAGACTGTTTATCTCAAGATTACAGACCCCAGGAAGTGTCTGGAATGGAGCTATTTAAGGTTGCTTATTACAAATTCACGTCTTAATAGATAATCTAGCTGACGTAAGGTTGACATTTTTTGATAGATGTTGATAAATCTGAGAAGTACTGGTGACCAGCAGAAGACCATCTCATCGATACTATAAAGTTGTTCCCTAGGTCCACATCTCAGCTTTAGGTTATGACCATAGGTTCACAAATTTAATCTCCCCTTCATGGGTTAGGCTTGGACCTAGTGTGTTCCCCTGGCTTTACTATATCACAAGCATCCTAGGGCTTCTCCTTGGGCTTTGCTTCTGGCCAAATGGTTTCTTTTTCCCTATGTATTTCTCAAGAGAGTGCAGCATGGAGAATAAGAGCGTGCAATTGGAAGCCAAATGGCTTCTAATCTTGGCTTGGCCACTTAGTCCCAGTGTGATCTTGTGGAAATTACTTGACTCCTCCAACTCTCAGTGACTCATCTATAATATGGGAATAAAACTACTTCCTTCCTCAGAGGTTATTGTGAGGATTAATTGCATGAAAAATCCTCAATACATGCTCTAGAATATCATGAGTGTTCAATAAATAAAGTCTATTACTTTTTATTTTAACTCAATTTCTATTTTTCCTTTATCTTTCAGGGTGTTTTTGTAACGCTGATACCAATGCCTACTGAATTTCCACTAGTTCCCACACTTTCCCTTCTTGTCAGCAGGAGGAGGTGGAAAGAGCATGGCTTTGAAGTGAGATACATCAAGTTTAGAGGTACAGTTACACAACTTACTGTGGACTGTTGGCTATTTATGGTACTTAATGTCTTAAAGCCTCAGTTTCCTTGCCTATAAAGTAGAGATAATAAAACTAACTTAAAGAACACAGTGAAGATGAATAGGTGTCTTTACAACTCTCACACCAGTTTGTAGGGTGCTTTGCCCATAGTAAATCACCCACCCTACAATTTCCTGATATCTGAATTTCTTTAATACTCCATTCAGGTCATCCACGCTTCCATCTGGGATCAACACTGCCCTCCTCTAGAGAGGCCATATCTTAATATCGCATCCAAAGATACACTAGTAGAGGGTTTAAACCCTGGATTTGATTCTTACTTTTTGTCACATTTGTGCTCAGTAAATTTTAAAATTTCTAACATTCTAGTTTCTTCTTCAAATAAAGAGAAAATGAAACCTACTTCACAAGTAAATTCACAAGTAAACCTACTAATTAAATTTACTTAGTATATTTTGAGCACCTACTGTGTGCCAGTTATGGTGCTAGGTACTAGGATTTCAATAGTGAGCCAGCCAGATAGTGTAACTGTATGGTGCTTAACACAGCATCTGGTATACAGCAAGCGTCAACATGTAATATCAGTTGATATTGGCATCGTTGTCATCATCATCATTATCTCTGTGTTATGTCACATAAGCACATAATTTTAATTACATACTAAATCCTCTAGTCCCAATCAAAACAAATCCTTGAATAATCTTGGGAATTTGTGGGCGATATGTCTTCTCACAGAGGTGTCCAGTTACAGTAAAAAGCCATAAATAGGGTAATTCTGATATCCAATTGAGGTTTTAAATCATTGGCATAAAGTCTACTGTAGTATAGTTAGTATCTGAATCAAGGAGAAGAGTAACACAGGTGATAATATTTTTAAAATCAAGTGATTGAACAGTGGAATGGATAAATTGCACTATAGGCATACAATGGAATACTACACCACAGCAATGAAAAAGAATCTTATTAAATGTAACAGAGTGAAAATATCACAAACATTATGTTGGGCAAAAGAAGTCAGGCACAAAAGAATACCTATTGTATGATTCAATTTATATAATGACTAAAACTAACCTGCGATGATAGGAGTCGGAATAGTGGTTATCGCCAGGGTTCAGTGTTGACTGAGAAGGCCATGAAGGAAGCTAACTACCTAGCTAGATAGGCAGGTTTACATTTAAACATATACATATATATGTCAAAATTTACCAGACTGTTTATTGAAGATGTGTGTACATTGTTGAATGTAACATTTACATTGATCAAATGTAACATTTACATTGATCAAATGTAAACTTAAAAGTTAGATATTAAGTATCTATGTAGGGGTGTGTGTGTGTGTGTGTGTGTGTGTGTGTGTGTGTGTGTGCGTGTGTGTATTTTATCTATCTCTTGCCTATTTGCCTTTCAGTTCAAGTCAATTTGCAGCTGTTATTATTATTATTATTGAATCAGGGTTTTATTCTGTTGCCCAGACTGGAGTGCAGTGACATGATCACAGCTCACTGCAGCTTCAACCTCCTGGGCTCAGGCTATTCTTCTGCTTCAGCCTCCCAAGTAGCTGGGACAATAGGCACACACCACACTCAGCTAATTTTTTTGATTTTTGTAGAGATAAGATCTTGCTATGTTGCCCAGCCTGGTCTTGAGCTCCTGGACTCAAGCAATCCTCCTACTTTGGCCTCCCAAAGTGCAAGGATTACAGGCATGAGCCACTGCACCTGGCCTTGAAGCTGCTATTAAACTGAATTAGCATTTTCCAAATGTTTTTGGCTCTTCTTTTCCTTTCTAAAACTTCACAGTCGTACTTACTTACGGAGGAGGCTGATCAACGGATGGTGGAGAAAGTAACTGAGCAAACACAAAAACCTGAACTTAGATTGTATGGTCAATAATTCTTTTTTTTTCTTTGAGTTGTAGTCTTACTCTGTCACCCAGGCTGGAGTGCAGTGGCACACTCATGGCCACCCCAGCATCGACCTGCTAGAATCTGGCAACCCTTCCACCCTATGCCTCCCAAGTAGCTGGAACTACAGGTGAGCACTACCACACTCGGTTAATTTTTGATTTATTGTAGAGACGAAGTCTTGCCAAGTTGCCCAGGCTGGTCTTGAACTCACAGACTCAGGCAGTCCATTCTCCTCGGCCTCCCAAAGTGCTGGGATTACAGGCTGAGCCACCAAGCCCGGCCAGTAATTCTTAAAGTGAATCATCTGTATGTGGATAATTGCCCATTAAAAAAGGGGCTGTTGTGATTTTTTCCCCCTAGTGTTAGCTGTGGAGTGTTGGGTGGCTCACCATATCCCAGAATTAAATAGGATAATGGCAGTTACAAGGCACAGGTCTCTAGTCTCCAAATTATTATGTGAGTGAATGATAATGGCCTTGAATGTGTTGGGGGAAGGGACAGGAGTGAGAAGAGGGAGGGAAACTGCGGGCTGAGAGCACTTTCTTGCCTACTCACTTTGGCATCTGCCATCCTTTTCTTTAGGTTTACTTGACAGAGGAGAGATTATAGATGGTGCTGGCCCAGTTTCCTGTCTCTTCCTGACTTGGCAGTGGAGATGGGCCATGGAGGTGCCTGTGCAGAATACAGCTTGCAAGGCAATTGACAGTCAAAACATTCACTGTGTTATATGTGTGTGTGCTCTGAGAATTCACTTCCCAGCTGGGCCTGCAGCCATGGAGAGGAGAGGGGTGGGGGCCATCAACAAGTTCTATCCTGAATCTTTTTTTCCTTAAGAATGTAAGAGAGAGAGAGAGGGAGGGAGAGAGAGAGGGAGGGAGGGAGGGGGAGGGAGAGAAAGAAATTGGGTTAGGACAAAAGAAAAATAGAAACAGAGTAACTCGGGTAAGGTGGGAAAGACAGAAACCAACTACTAAAGAATAGTTACTTGACAACCTCCAAATCATAATTAGGAGAAACTTCCTGGTCTCACATTTTCCACATAAACACTCGGGCCCTGGGCAAAGTTAATGGGTCCCTGACTGCTGCACAAGAGAGAGCCTCTGTCCAAACCCAGCAGCGATTGACGTCACAGACGGAGTGTCTCAGAGTAATGTGCTCCGCGCTCCTCATTTATATGTTTGACCCTAACCTTTCCCAGATGTGCAGCTGCTCTTCCTTCCAAAAAGGGAGTTTCAACACTGGGCAGTGTGTACTCTCTGAATCCAGTCCCGCAGCAAAAACAAAAGACCAAGTTCCCGGGGTTTTAGAACAGGACTCATGTACTGGAACATCCCTGGGCTTTCAGTGTCCCCCCGGAGGCCTGTATAATGGGGTTTCTGTCTTTACGTGGTTGTTATCTCACACCTTAAGCTGCTGCTTAGCATCTGGCTGGCCGCCTCTCTTTGGCCACACAGAGGTGGGAGTATGACAAGGCAAACAATGTCCTTTATGATCTGGCTCCAGCCTACTCCCCTACTCCTGCCTGAACTCCCTGCCTTCCCTGGCACCAGGCACACACATTATTATTGTGGTTGTACTAAGACTTCTTGATGACTCATGGCCTGCTCTCTTCAAGTTGCTGTCCTCTCCCCCTTTTCCTCTTTGATTTGGTGAATGCCAAGTCCTTGTCCAGTTCTAAAGGCAATACAAGCTTCCTCTACTCCCCAATACCTTTAACTACATCCCCTGTCCCCTACTAGTTGAAATTGGCTGCTCCCTCCATAACTCCCCCTATAGTTCCCCTGCTCTGTTTTGTAAGGATTCCTCACCTTATCCTCTTCATTTCACTGGTGTGCTTACTTCTCTGTCTGTTTTGTGTTCCAGTTAGTCGTTCATTGTCTATTTTTCTAACTTGTTTGAAAACAAACCCTTTAAGAGTAGGGACTGTATCTTGCCCATCTTTGAATCTCCAGCATTTAGTACTTAGCCTGATATGTGATAGAAATTCAATAAATGTTTGTTGAATGAATTAGTAAATATGGCTGAGGAAATAGGGATGGTGATGTAACAGAAGTTATGAACAATATCTTGATGACTTTGGAAAAGTTAGTATTAACAAAACAGCAAGGACTGTTACCACTGATGAAGAACAGCATAGGAAAATAAACATCACATTTATACAATAGGGACAATTATGTTGCTATAACAGGTCCTTAACATACCCCTGTTACTTCCTAAGTGCTTTGCCGATATTATCTCATTTTCTTCTTACCACATTCCTTTTTCGAGGGGCATGGGGATTCTATAATCATTGTTTATATAATTTCAAGTTTCTAGACAACATGATTCTGTAGCCTGCAGTGAAGATGTGTTCCAAGACCTCCCAACCCTTTGAAAAGTTCAAAATCCCTTTGTTGCAAAGCAAGTGTGCTATCTACTATAAGACAGCTAAACAAAGGAACATGGCTTCAAAAATCCCTCTGTGTTTATCACATGAAAATCAAACTTCCCCTCTCCTCTGCACTGGGAGTTACCAGCTCCCCCTTCCCCAAATCTAAGACCTCTGATGTGAGGCCAGATTGGGGTACCAAGAGCTACCAGCTGGGCTTAATTAGTATGCCTTTTCTCTCAGATCTTGAAAAATCTACATGCCACACCAGGCTTCCATCTGAGAGAAAGGGAATTGGGTGTTGTAGCAAAATCTCCAAATGAGGAAGAAATGAAAAGAGGGCTATGAGGCATTTGTAACAACTTGCCTTCCTATCACCTGACATGAGTCTACCTACCCACTGCATATCATCCTTCTCCTCCTCCTCAAGTAATCCGACCCCAGTGAACAGAGCTTAAAGAATGTAGATGAGAGATGTTGTTGCTTTAAACAACCAGGAGACAAATCTCTCCTTCTTGGTGGTATATAAGGATGATTTCAGAACTTGGTGCAGCCAGAGGGCTGGAGACCACAAGGTGTCTGCTTGTTATCATTTCCATGAATGGAGTTGGGATGATGGGAAAAGAGCGGGCAGAATGGAGGGAAAAGAGAAAGGTCCACTTGTCTGACCATCCTCTGGGACCTGGTGCTCTGACCATCAGCAGAAGTGGTGATGTCTTCCTATGGTGAAATTTCCAGCTTCTCACTGAAAGGAGATGACCACAGGGAGTTTTTAAATTGCTGCCTCTCCGATTCACAAAAGATCTAAAAACTGACCTTCCATATGACCCAGCAACTCCCGCTCTGAGAATATACCTGGAGGAACTCAAATCACTCTGTGAAAAATACACCTGCACGTGCATGTTTACTGCAGCATTATTCACAATAGCAAAAACATGGAACCAACCGTGCTGCCCATTGAAAATGGACTGGATTTTAAAAATGTGGTACATATACACAATGGAATATTACGTAGCTACAAAGAAGGATGAAATATGAACTTAGCAGCAACTTGGATGGATTTAGAGCCTATAATACTCAGTGATCTATCTCAGAAATGAAGAACTGAGTACCACATGTTCTCACTCATAAGCTGACCCTGAACAATTATCATAATACTATAAAAAAGGGATTGGCAGTAGTGGGAAACTGCCAGGGGAGGGGGGGAGGCACACTTCATCATAAGGGCACCTGATCTCAAACCTGGTGATGTGAGGATCAAAGTGAGGCCCAAACTTTACCTATAAAATGACCATTTGTATACCTAACCTTGAATAGTATCCATCTTTAAAATAAAAATTAAATAGATAAAAAAATTGCTGCCTCTCTTTACGGGTAAGTAGACCTCCATTTTCACAGAGATAAGGGTTAAGGGGATTAAGACTTTCAGAGTTGCTCAGGATTCATAATTATGTAAAATAGTTTGTAAATGATGTCATTAATGTTAAAAACAGCCCTTAAATATTCTGTTGTTTTTGTTTTTTTCTGTGCGGCCTCCTGAAGAACTATGTTCACTGAAATAGGATAAATTGGCTTTCTAGTGTGATGGAGATTTTCCCAAGGAAGCTGTGAATTTATGAAGCTGGAGCGTTGTAGGAAATTAGTATTTTGAATCAGAAACAAAAGATGTGTGTTTTTCCAGAGTTATGGTGGATAGAGGTGTGAGAGTGTACGCTCTCTTTTAATTTAAAACCCTTTGTTATTTTTCCTTAGATGTAATATTAATGTTGGGCACTTAACTTTAGCTTATGAGTGTTATGAAATCCTGGGATAAGATTTGCATTCATTTAAACTATTGTTAACTGATATTTCCAAGGAGATAAAGTTAAGAGAATGATGGGAAAAAGTACAAGTACTCCCCAGCCAAATCAGATAGAGGGACAAGAGGAGGGAAGGAAAAGAACAAAACACAAAACTAACACACCAAAAAGGACGGAGGAAATCTGGGAAAGTAAAGCTATCCGATTACTTCCCCAGTCAGGAAATTATTGCTAAGTTAATTTAATGGGTACAGGGAAGAACGAAGTCAACAAATGATGCTTCAGATGAGAGATTTAACTCCCACTTGCAGAAAACATTCCACTCCAATGACAGGGGGTAGGGAAGAATAATAAAGCTTGTTAGTGGTGTCTAGAGATGATGGTTGTTGAATTACTGTCTCTACACTCATGCGACTACTATATGCAAGGCCTGAGGCAGGCATGTATAGATGGTAAAGATGAATAGGTCACTTGACCTTCTGTCAAGATGGTCCTGAGTTCTCTGAAGGGCTGTGAGTCAATTAGATGAAAAGGGACCTCAGAAAAACAGGGTATTGGCTGAGAATGAGTCCTGTATGCCTCAAGGTTCCAATTGGCATAACTGGCATGATGAGACATTTTTCTGACCTGTCCTCCTGTGTGGTGTGTAATAGATGTCTTTTTTTCTTTCTAGATAGCCTTTATCAGATTAAGGAAGTTTCCTTCTATGTTCTGTTCTAGTTTGTTAAGGGTATATATATATGTATATATATATAAAAATATGTGTGTGTGTCTGTGTGTGTATGTGCGTGTGTGTGTGTGTGTGTGTGTGTATTTTAGAGACAGGGTTTCACTCAGTCACCCAGGCTGGAGTGCAATGACATGATCATAGCTCACTGCAGCCTCGAATTCCTGGGCTCAAGTAGATCCTTCAACTCCATCCTTCTGAGTAGCTTGGACTACAAGCATGTGCCCCCACACCCTGATTATTATTATTTTTAAAACATTTTGAGTAGAAATGGGTCTCATTATGCTGCCTAGGCTCATCTTGAATTCCTGGCCGCAAGTGTTCCTTCAGCCTCAGCCTTTCAAAGCGCTGGGATTATAGGTGTGAGCCACTGAGCCAAGCTGGGTTTTAAAATTATTAATGTAATGTTTTAAAATTTGTATATCTTTTTTCATTCATTAAGGTGATTATATAATTTTATTATTTTATTTTAAAGGTGTGGAGTACAATTCAGGGCTAGGTACATAAGTGGTCATCATAACCTCTGTGGAAAACAGTGTGGTGATTTCTAAAAGATCTAAAAACTTCTTCTTTATTCTCTTAATTTTGGGAATCACATTGGTTAAGTTTTGCATAAAACAACCCTGCACACCTGGAGTAAAGACAACTTGGTTATTCTTTTTTTGTAATTGCAGGATTTGTTTTTACTAATATTCTTTTTAGGATATTTGCATCTATGTTCATGAGTAAGAGACTAACCTACACATTTCCTTTTCTAAAAGCCTTGTTCCATTTAGCTTAGTATCAAGATTCTATTAGTCCCCAAAAACTGAGTTTAGAATTGTTTTTTCTTCTATTTTTTGGAATAGTTTGGCTAAGGTTAGTTTTATTTCTTTCTTAAATGTTTGGAACAGATTCACTTATGAAGTTACTTGGGCCTTAAGTTTTTCTTCATTTATTAATAGGATTCAATTTCTTTAATGTCATTTAAAGACATTTATATTTTATTTTTCTCTCTCTTTTTTTTGAGTTTGTTTTTACACTGTTGCCCAGGCTGGAGTGCAGCGGCATGATCACAGCTCACCATAGTTTTAACCTACTGTGCTCAGGTAAGCCTTCTACTTCAACTTCCTGAGTAGCTGGGACTACAGGGAGTTGCTACCATGCCTGGCAAATTTTTTGAATTTTATTGCCGAGATCTTGCTATGTTGCCCAGGCTAGTCTCAAACTTCTGGGTTCAAGCAATCCTCTTGCCTCGGCCTCCCAAAGTGCTGGGATTATAGGCGTGAGCTACTGCGCCTGGCCCCATTTATATTTTTTATATCTTTCTTGCATTTATTTTGGAAACTATACTTCTTATACTAGTTTGCCTGGTATTAATTTTTAAAAATAATTTGTTCATCTTATTTAAATTTTTAAATGTACAGGCATAAAGTTTTTCATAATAGTTTGATATCTGTGAAATTTGTAGTGATGTTCATTTTTACATTCCGGATATCTTAAAAAATCTTTTTTAAAAGCTTTTTTTTTTTTTTTTTTTTTGAGTTGGAGTCTCACTCTGTCGCCCAGACTGGAGTGCAGTGGCCACTCCCAGCCACCGCAGCCTCGACCTGCTGGGCTCCGGCGATCCTTCTGCCTCAGCCTTCCAAGTAGCTGGAATTAAAGGCATGTGCTACCACGCCTGGCTGATTTTTTGATTTGTTGTAGAGATGAGATCTCGCTGCCCAGGCAGGTCTCGAACCCGCAGGCTCAGGCAATCCACTCACCTCAGCCTCCAAAGGCGCGGGATTACAGGCTGAGCCAACAAGCCCGGCTTAAAAAAGTTTATCTAGTTAGGGATTTACAATCTTATGAGGTATTTTTTCTTCTTTTTTTAAGTCAGAGTCTTGTTATGTTGTGCCTTCAGCAGTTTATGAGGACTCCAATTTCTTCATGTCTTCTCCAATACTTGTAATTATTTGTCTTTTTCATTATATTAGGTGGGACAATTAAGTTCGCGAACTTGCCATCATGCACTTACATTGGTAGCACTGTACAAACAACTCAGTAAGGTTTTATAATCTTGGTATATATATCAGTGTCTCACAGTTGTGTTTGTGTCATGTGTGATGATGTCTTTCTGAGTGGTATTCATTATTGTTGCATATTCTTGTGTACCGTTAAGAGAATGTCAGAGCTTGAATTAGAGCAACAAACAAACATTAAATTTCTTATTAAACTTGGCAAGAGTGGGAGTGAAAAAACAGGGACATGTTAGTCTCAGTTTATGAGGATAAAGCCATGAGGAAAATGGCAGTGTACAAGTGAATTAAACATTTTTTCTGAGGGAAGAGAATACGTCACTGATGAAGAGAGGTCAGGGTGGCCAGTAATAAGCAGAACTGATGAAAATATTGCAAAAATTCATCAAATTGGCATCAAAGTCGTTGACTGACTGAGAAGCATAGCAGACCAAATAAGCATCGATAGAGAAACAGGAAAATCATAACTGGAAATCTTGGCATGAGAAGGGTGTGTGCAAAAATGGTTCCAAAGGAGCTTTTGCATCATGACAATGCACCAGCCCACACAACACAGCCTTTGGGGAGTTTTTAAGCCAGTAAACAAACAACTGTATTGGAACACTCTTCCTATTTACCTGATCTGGCTCCCAATGACTTTCTTCTTTACCCAAAGATAAAGGAAATATTGAAAGGAAGACATTTTGATGACATTCACGACATCAAGGGTAATACGATGACAGCTCTGATGGCCATTCCAGAAAAAGAGTTCCAAAATTGCTTTGACAGGTAGAATATGTGCTGGTGTCAGTGTATAGCTTACCAAGGGGAGCACTTCAAAGGTGATCATAGTGATATTCAGCAATGAGGTATGTAGTACCTTTTCTAGGATGAGTTCACAAACTTAATCATCAGACTTCGTATATAATGAGGCTAAATTATTAGTGTATACATATTAAGAATTGATATATCTTTCTGTTGAATTTAACCTATAATTATTTAGAGGATTTTAATTTCTAACATGTTTCTAGGCGATGCTTATGCTGATGCTGTTGGTTTAGAGACCACATATTGAGAACCACTGATATAGACTTTTGATTCTGGGTTATTATGGGCATAATTTTTGTCTTTGATTGTAGCTACTTTCTTATGATCAAAACACAAAACATAAAATTGACTGTCGTAACTATTTTTTTTTTTTTTTTAGTTGAAGCCTCACTCCATCGCCCAGGCTGGAGTTCTGTGGCATGCTCACCACCACCCCACTGTCAACATGTTGGGCTCAGGTGATCTTTCCGCCTCAGCCTTCCAAGTAGCTGGAACTACAGGCGCACTTTACCATGCCTGGCTAATTTTTTATTTATTGTAGAGTTGAGGTCTCACCAAGTTGCTCAGGCTGGTCTCGAAACTGTGGGCTCAGGCAATCCACTTGCCTCGCCCTCCCCAAGTGCTGGGATTACAGGCTGAGCTACCAAGCCCAGCCAACTTAACTGTTTTTAAGTGTACAGTACAGTAGTGTCAACTATGTGCATACTGTGCAATAGATCACTAGAACATTTTCATCTTGTGAAACCGAAACTCTGTATACTTTAAACAACTCTTTTTTCCTCCTTCCCCAGGTCCTGACAACCAAAATTCAACTTTCTGTACCTAAGAGTTTGAATATTTTAGATATTTCACATAAATAAAATTATGCAGTGTCTCTCTTTGTCTGGCTTATGTTACTTAGCATAATCAGATGAACCGAAAGGTTCATCTGTGTTGCCACAAGACAGGATTTCCTTCTAGTTTAAGGCTGAAAATATCTCATTGCATGGATACAACACATTTTCTTTGTCCATTCAACTCTTGATGAACATCTTAGGTTGCTTCCAACTCTTGGAATTATGAATTGTGAATTATGCTACAATGAACATGGGTAAGAAAATAATCTTTTCATGATTACTGTATAATTTTTTTTCATACATACCCAGGAGTAGGATTGCTGGTTCATATGGTAACTCTACTTTTAATTTTTTGAGGAATCTCCATACTGTTTTTTAAATAGCGAGTGCACCATTTTATATTCCCACCAACAGTGTACAAGGGTTCTAATTTCTTTATACCCTTTCCAGAACTTATTTTGGTTTTTTTTGCTTGTAAATTTTAGTCATCCTAATGGGTATGAAGTCATATTTTATTGTGCTTTTGATTTGTATTTTCCTAATTATTAGTGATATTGGGCATTGTTTTTGTTGTTGTTGAGTTGAAGAAGTTCTTTATATATTCTAGATGCTAACTTAATACAGATTTTTCCTAATGTAAAAATTCTAAATCTGAAATCTGCCAATATCTGAAACTTTATGAGCTCTGACATGATGCCACAAGTGGAAAATTCTACTACTGACATCATGTGACTGGTCACAGTCAAAATGCAGTCAAAACATTATTTCATGCACAAAATTATTTAAAATATTGTATAAACTTACCTTCAGGCTATGTGTATAAGACATATAAAACATAAATATATTTCATGTTTAGACTTGGATCCCATTCCCAAGATGTCTCATTATGTATATGCAAATATTCCAAAATCTTAAAAAATCTGAAATCTGAAACACTTCTGGTTCCAAGTATTTTGAAAAAGGTATATTCAACCTGTATCAGGCATATAGTTGTAAATATTTTCTTTTATTTCATTGTCTGCTTTTTCACTCTGTTGATTTTATCCTTTGCTGCACAGAAGTTTTTAAGTTGAATGACATTCCATTTGTCTATTTTTGCTTTTGTTGCCTGTCCTTTTGGTGTCATAATCAGGAAACAAGTGCCAAATTCAATGTCATAAAGTTTTTCCCCTACATTTTCTTCTAGGAGTTTTATAGTTTCAAGTCTTATATTTAGGTCTTCAAAACAGTTAGAGTTAACATTTGTATGTGGCATAAGATAAGGGTCCAACTTCATTCTTTTGCACATGTATATACAGTTTTCCCAACATCATTTGTTGAAGAAACTCCTTTCTACATTGTATAGCCTTGGCACATTTGCTGAAGATCATTTAATCATATAAGTGAGAGTTTATTTCTGAGTTTTCTATTCTGTTCTATTGGCCTAGACGTTTGTCTTTATGTCAGTACAAGGTATTTTGCTTACTGTAGGTTTGTAATATGTTTTGATGTTAGAAAGTGTGAGGCCTCCAGGTTTTTTTTATTTCTCAAGATTGTTTTGGTTAGTTGGAGTCTTTTGAGATTCATGTGAGTTTCATAATTTTTTCCCTATTTTTACAAAAACTTTTTTTGGATTTTGAGAGGAATTACATTAAACCTGTAGATTGCTCTGGGTAATAAGGACACTTTAAAATATTAAGTCTTTCGGTCCTTTGCATGGGATGCCTTTAAACTTGTTTCTGTCATTTTTTATTTCTTTTAGCAATGTTTTATAGATTTCAGTATACAAGTTTTTTATTTTATTTTAAAATTGTGGGGTACAAGACAGGATTGGGTACATAAGTAGTTTAGGTATAGATGAAATTTTTGGCCTCCTACTGGACCTCACTTCACCTAGATTAGGATCAGGCATACTTATTGATGTTATGTGCCCTCTCCTCCCTCCCCGACTGTGCCCTGCTACTGCCAGTCCCATTTTTGTAGTATTATGATAGATGTTCGGAGTCCACTTGTGAGTGAGAACATGTGGTATTCAGTTTTTTGTTTCTGTGATAGATCACTGAGTCTGATAGACTCCAGATCCATGTTTTTTTTGTTTCCTTACTTATGTTTATTCCTAAATATTTTATTCTTGGTGACGCTTTCTTCAGTTCTTTCTATCTATCTGTCTATCTATCTATATTTTTTGTTCCTCTGACTTGAAAATTTTAAATGACCAGTCTTTGAGTTTGCTGATTTTTTTTGTTTGATCAAGTCTGCTGTTGATACCCTCTAGTAAGGTTTTCAATTTAGTTATTGTATTCTGCAGGTCCAGAATGAGTGTTTTGCTATTTTTGTAGTTTCTATCTCTTTTTGTTATATTCTCATTTTGTTTATACATTTTCTTCTGACTTCCTTTAGATGTCCATTTGTGTTCTCTAGTAGTGTATTAAACTTCTTTAAAATGACTATTTTGAATTCTTTGTTGGATAATTAATAGACTTTTATTTTGTTAGTGTCAGTTTCTGGAGTGTTTTTGTTTCTTTGATTGGGCAATGTTTTTGTGTTTCTTTGTGTGCTTTATTGTTTTTGTTGTGATTTTATATTTAAATAAGCAATCATGTCTCCCAGTCTTTACAGTCTGGTTTTATACAGGGGAAAACCTTCACCAGCCTGGGTGAAGATTCTAGAGGTCTTTTAAGTCTTTCATGGGGATGTATTATCTCTGGGATTATTTCTCAATTAGAGAGATTTGCTGATTTCTTTTTTCAGGAGCTGTAATCTCTTGCTCACTCTGACGGATGTTCATAGCACTACTGATTATCTGGCACTGCCACAAGCCACTGAGTTCTCTTCTGCTCTCAGTGACCCCCAAGCATTTGAAGCATGTCAGTTTTCCATCAGTGCTTTGAACCAGATGAGACAGAAACCAATCCCTTGGGAAGCCTCTTTCCAAACCAGCAGGTTGGACACATGTTCCTGACTTCTGTTTTATTTCTAGGTAGAAGTCATGAGATGGGTGCTTTCTCCCTGTCTCAATGAGCTATCTTGGCTTTTGTGTGCAGTAGTGCAAATTCTCTGGGGGCTTCTATAAACTGCAGAGCTCTTTATTGATCGGTGGTTGCCAGGCATCCAAAGTATGTACCTGTTTCCTTCAATGCTGAGTCCGGCAAGTCAGAGCCAGTTTATTTGGCATTCCCCCCAAAAGCTGAAATGTTGGATGTGCATCCTGCTTTTCTCTTTTTCTTCCCAAAGAGAAGCTATATGTTGGGCTTTTCTTTTGGATCATGATCTGTACTAGCTTGGAGAAAGGGGTGATGCAGATGATGCACAATGGCTGTTTCAATTCTTGACTTTCAGTTTACCTGGAGTAACTCAACCTCCTAACTGGTTTCTAGCATTTGTATAAAGGCATTTTGGATCATATATTGTTGATGAATTAATGTTTCTGTCAGGGAGTGAGATCTAGAGCTTCCTATTCCACCATCTTGCTGATGTCACTATGTAACTGCTTTTTAAGATAACATCAAGTTATTTGGTTATCATTACTTTATGTAAATTTTGTGCCATTTTCTCAGATTTTCTCTCCTCTAATTAATATGCTTAATAAAAACTGATTTCAGCATGAATCTTTTGGTGGCAATCTGAGGATTATGCTGGAGAATATTTTTAGCCTCCTCTCAACTTAAACTTAAACTTGACTAAATATGGACTTCTTGCTCTAATGCTTTCTTTTCAATACTTTGAAAATATTACCTTATTTTTTTTAATTTCTTTTTTTGTTGGTTGTTTCTAGTGTTGCTGCTGAAGTATCTGAAATTAATCAGATTCTTGATCAGTAGTGCAGAATCTGCTTTTTTTCTCTAGGAGCTTTTACAGTTTTCTCTTTGTCTTTGCTATTCTTACATTTCCTTATTATATGTCTAGTGGAGGATTTTCCTTATTTTTCCTCTTTAGGACTCTCTGGCTCTTTCTCTATAAAGCCTCCTCCTCTTTCTTCTCCTTTTTTATTCAAGAAAAAAAATTTTTTTTTGAGTTGGAGTTTCACTCTGTCACCCAGATTGGAGTGCAGTGGCTGCTCCTGGCCACCGCAGCCTCGACCTGCTGGGCTCCGGCGATCCTTCCGCCTCAGCCTTCCAAGTAGCTGGAACTACAGGTGCACACTACCACGCCTGGCTAATTTTTGATTTATTATATAGATGAGGTCTTGCCAAGTTGCCCAGGCAGGTCTCGAACTCTCAGGCTCAGGCAATCCACTCACCTCAGCCTCCCAAAGCCCTGGGATTACAGGCTCAGCCACCGAGCCCAGTTTATTCAAAAAAATTTATCTCCATTATTTCTTCAATTGTTTCCCTCTCTCTATTATTGCTTTATCTTTCTGGGATTTCTCTTACTCTCATGTTATTACTTCTAGTTGTGTCCCTCTGTCTCCCAACCTCTTAATTTTTCTTTCATGTTTTATATTCTCTTGCCTTTTTGGTCTTCCATTTAGGAAATATTCTCAATTCAGTTATTTTTTTTTAAATCTTAATTCATTATTTAGCGATTCATGATATTAATTTAATATATATTTTTAAATTTCAGCTAGATTTTTTAATATCTATTATTTCTTGGTCCTTTTTATGTTTTCTTGCTCTTCCTTCAAATTGCTAACAACTTCTATTATCCTTTTTGGTCCTAATATTTCTGCTGTGATGTAATATGTAACCCCCTAAGTTATTTTCATTTGAAATGGCTGTGCTCTTTAGACATCTTATGTTGCCATATGAGGTCATTTTCCCCTGGAAATATTGACTACTTTGTCAGACAAGGTTAGACCTTAAGCTGCAATAGCTCTAATTGGCTCAGATTAGGGAGTTAAGGCCTGTGGAGAAAAATCAATTAGTCACTTCTAGCCCTTAGATCATTCTATGCCCACAAAATGTAGCACATTTAGACTGTGAAAATTAATCAGCCCTGTGAGTTTAGATGGATAGAACTGGGAAATCACTGCTCAAGGTTAGTTAGTCTCCATCTGTTTTTCTTGGTGCCTCACGAGTACAGATCTTCTGTGCTGTCTTGTATGTATTACCTAGCACATTCTGGACCAGAGCTGAGAGCCACAGGTATGATGGCAGAAACTACTTGTTCAAATTAATAATAGAGGAGAGCAATAACAAAACACCAAGAATTCCTATCTTATTGTATTCTCCCAATGTATGTGGTTATACACCCTATTCAAAGTCAAAGTCTCACTCTTGCACCAGTTCAATACAGTGTAACTCCAACTCTCCTGACAAATTTCTTGGTGTTTTTCCTCTCTGGTTCCTTGAAGGAAGGAGTCAGACATCAAACTGGTTCAGGGTCTTGGAGAAGCTTGATTCTAATCTTATTTCTAATTTTTCCAGGAGTGTAATCTTGGACAAGTTACTTTATTTTTCCTTAGTTTTCTTATCAATAAAATGGGACTAACACCTAACATTGATAGAATATAAATATTGGAAATACATAAAAAGTGGTTAGTGTTGTTACTGACATAGAGTAGAAACTCAATGAACCGTATCTACTATTGCAATTATTGCTGTTGTCACTGTTGTAATGGAAAACTAGAACTGAGCCTGCCTTTCTATTCGGCGATGAGATGTTCTGCATAAGGGTGCAATGTTGTTGTGATCATAATCTAAAAGATTGCCTTTGTTGTGTTTAGGAATGAAGGGCTGGTTCAACATTCACAAGTCCATAAACGTAATTAAATACATCAACAGATGTAAAAACAAAAACCACATGGTTATATCATCAGACGTGGGGAAAGCTTTCAATAAAATCCAGCACTCCTTCTTGATAAAAACCCTCAAACATCTAGCATAGATGAAACATACCTCAAAATAGTAAGAGCCATCTATGAGAAACTCATAGCTAACATACTGCTAAACAGACAGAAATTAGAACCATTTCCCCTGAAAACTGGAACAAGATAAGGATACCCACTCTCACCCCTCCTTTTCAACATAGTTTTGGAAGTCCTATCTAGAGCGAACAGACAAGAGAAGGAGATCAGGGGCATTTAAATAGGAAAAAAGGAAGCCAAATTATCCCTCTTTGCAGACGACATGATTCTATACCTCAAAAACCTGAGAGAATTTGTCAAAAACCTCCTTGCACTGATAAAGGACTTTGGCAAAGTCTCAGGGTATAAATAAATGTGCAAAAGACAGTTGCATTTCTATACACCAACAATGAACAAACAGAAATCCAAATAAAAAGCACAATCTCATTTATAATATCCACACACACAAAAATAAATAAAAAGAAATTCTTTGGCATCTTCCTAACCAGAGATGTGAAAGACCTTTACAATGGAAACTACAAAACACTGCTCAAAGAAATCAAAGATGGCACAAACAAATAGAAAAATATTCCATGCTCATGGATTGGAAGAATCAACATTGTTAAGATGTCCATTCTATTGTGCAGCCATAAAGAAGGACAAACATTGCAATAACTTGGATGGATTTAGAGTCGATCATACTCAATGATCTATCATAGAAACAAAGAACAGAGTGCCATATGCTCTCACTCATAAGCGGAACTTGAAGAATTATACTATAAGAAAGGGATTGGCAGAAGTGGGAAACTGCCGGGTGGGGCGGGGAGACTGGGACTGGCAGTTGAGGGAAACTGCTAGGGGATGCAGGGACATACCTCATAACAAGGGTAAGTGCATAATCAACGTTTGTATACCTACCCATGAATTGTACCTCACATCTTTATAATTAGAAAAAAGATGTCCATTCTGCCCAAGACAATCTACAGATTTAACACAATACCCATTAAATTACCAACAGCATTCTTCTCAGACCTGGAAACTATACAGGAATTCATATGGAAACATAAATGACCATGAATAGCCAAAACAATCCTCAAAAAAACAAACAAACAAACAAACCAAAAAACAAATGGGGAGGTATAATACTCCCAGACTTTAAATCAACTCATCTTTGACAAAACCTCCACCACCAACCACTGGGGAGAGGAGAACCTATTTAGTAAATGTGCTGAGAAAACTGCTGGACCACATGCAGAAGATTAAAAGAAGACCCTTACCTATCACCATACACACAAATCAACTCTAAATGGATCAAAGACCTAAACATAAACTTCAAAATATAAAAACCTTAGAAAATGCAGGAGACACCCTTATGGAAATTGGAACTGGCAACCAATTTCTGATCAAAACCCCAAGTGTTCATGCCATAAGAGATAAGATAAACAAGTGGGACCTCATCAAACTGACAAGCTTCTACAAAGACAAAGAAACAATCAAGGGAGCAGGGAGACAGCCCACAGACTGAGAAAAAAATTTTGCAAACTGTACATCTGACAAAGGCCTAACATCTAGGATCTACAAGGAACTCAAAATTGTCAAAAAAAAAAAGCCCCATTACAAAGTGGGTAAAAGATATGAATAGATACTTCTTAAAAGAAGACATATGAGCAGCCAACAGACACAGGAAAAAATGCTCAGCCTCACTAGTTACCAAAGAAATGCAAATTAAAACCACACCAAGATACCACTTACCTCTTGTCAATAACTCAAAAAACAACAGATGCTGGAGAGGATGTGGCGAAAAGGAAACACTTCTACACTGTTGGCAG
This sequence comes from Carlito syrichta, assembly GCF_000164805.1. NCBI lineage: Eukaryota > Metazoa > Chordata > Mammalia > Primates > Tarsiidae > Carlito > Carlito syrichta. The sequence goes on along the minus strand of NW_007260561.1, from coordinate 332,795 downwards.
GAGTGAAACTAGTACAACCTTTGTGGAAGACAGTGTGGTGATTCCTAAATGATCTAAAAATCGACCTTCCGTACGACCCCACAATCCCCCTACTGGAAATATACCTGGAGGAACTCAAATCAGTCTATGAAAAAGATACCAGCACATGCATGTTTATTGCAGCATTGTTTACAATAGCAAAAACATGGAACCAACATGAACTGGATAAAAGAATGTGGTACATATACATGATGGACTATTATGCAGTCACAAATAAGGACAAAATTATGAAATTCACAGCAACTTGGATGGACTTAAGAGTTTATAATACTGAGTGATCTATCACAGAAACAAAGAACTGAGTATCATATGTTCTCACTCATAAGCGTACCTTGAACAATTATTGTAATACTATAAGAAAAGAATTGGCAGTAGTGGGAAACTGCCAGGGCAGTGGGGGCACACATCATCAACAAGGGTACCTGCATAATGAACATTTGTATCCCTAACCCTGACTTGTACCCCACATCTTTAAAATTAAAAATTTTAAAAAAGAATTACATCACTGAGATTATGTTTATTCTAAAAATACATATGTGTATAAGTAATCACTCAGAGGATTTGCAGGTGAGGGTGTCTGGGCTACAAGAAATGGAGATGTAGTTGATAGCAATCTTGTGAGGGGAAGCAACTGACCCAGATACAGTATAAAGAACCAGAAGGAAAGGTATAGGTGACAATTGTGGATGTTGAAAATAGCCATATTCATGATCTAGCACTTACTTTCCTTCTTGCTCATTGCAGTGCCTTCTGTTAGAGCCCAGTGCCTTCAATGAAGGGGCATTATACTTTACAGAGTGGTCTTGCTTGTGCTTAGGTAATTAAGGGATAGAACTGTGTAATGAGTCTTGAGAAGCTGATCATGAGATGTTAAGAAGAATCTTTACAAAAAGCCCGCCTGACTGAGATGACAAGGGACAAACAGAATGGACCTGTGGGACAACCTAATATGCCTCAGGAGTTTTCAGAAAAGCTTGGAATGGGAAGCCTGATTAAAGGCTGGGCTTCCGATAGTAGCTGGATAGAAGGTAGAAAATTCTGACTTAACATGAAAGGAAATCATGACTCACTATAGGATGGAAAGCCAGAATGTTTGCATTGCATCATAAGTTCTGAATGACCTGCGTTAATTTTACCCCACTCCAGCACTCTATACCCACTTTGGGTAGAAAAATACCCATTAAAGATGGGTAGTGGAAGAGTAAGAAGGGTAAAGGCTGAAGCCAAGTCCCTGAGAGCCTGATAAGTTTGTGGCTTTAAAACTTGGCTAAAAGTTTGTGGCTTAAAAACTTGGCTAAAATGATTTGTGAACTCCTGCCTTGGATACTTGGCTATTACTTTAGTTAGCAGCATTGACTTCTGGAGTGGATCTGGCAACATTATGGTCAGCTACGCCCACTTTGAGGCCTCATCAACACGTGTCCTCAATTTTCTCTCCTCAGGGTGGATATGAGGTGGGAAGCAAAGGAAATACTGCTGATTTCTTAAACTCACCTATATTTATTCTTGAAATACATTCTTTTTACCCTCAGAGCTAATGAAACCTGCTTCCTCTTTGGTTTTCACATCTAAAATTATGTGGGTCATTTCTCATCCTCCTCCAAGAGATGATCAATCGCTGGTGGGTCAGAGAATTCCCAGGAGATAGAAAATGGAAACTGATGCTATTTTTAAGATGCCAGAATGTCTTCCATTATGCCTAAATATGGCCACGGGAGACATGTATTCTTTCATTACATTCTCCTGAGTTCAATCATAACTTAGAAAGCTTCTTGGGGTAAAAGATATCTGAGTCAATTGTTGGGGCTTTCACTGTCTCCTGGGTCACCTCCATAAACTCCATTCTGTAGACCTCACGAATTCCATCAGGGCAGGACAAAAGCAAGCCCCTCTTCTTTGGGACAGCCTCTGTTTCCTTCTACCCTAAGTGGTGACTCTCACAGCCTTTGTTATGGACTCCTCAGATCTCTATACATAGCAACCAGGGCATGAGGTGAGCTGGTCTCCTCCCATTAAACATGATGCCACCAAGCTGTTCCTGTCAGTTACTGCCACTGAAATTACAGCTGTTGGTCAGCCCTCAGCGGAAAGAGGAAACCTCCTCCCTTCTCCTGCTTCATCAGTTGCTGCCATTAAAATTACAGCTGTTGGTCGGCCCTTAGTGGAAAGAAGCAACCCCCCGATTCTCAAAAATAACATGCTTTTCACTCTATCCCTACTAGAAAATGCACATACCAACCCAGAGAGAGTTAAGATGAGAATTTCTCCAGGCAGCATCTACCCCAGCAGGATCCAAGTTTTGAACTAGAGGACACAAACTTGTCAGGCTCTCAGGGACTTGGCTTAAGCCTTTGCCCTTCTCACCCTTCCACTATAGCTATCCCAGTGGTTTGGCTCCGAGATAAGAACTGTTGCTTTCTTCAAAGAAGTAAAATACATTAGGAAAAAAAAAGACTCTGCAAGTCATAGAGGAAAGAAAGAGACAGGTGTATGTGTCTGCATGTGTGTGTTCATGTGCGCGCATGTATACACCCATGTGTGCTCATGTGAGGACACGCGCATGGGGCTCTTATATGTGCATTAATGAATGTACATGAATTTTTGTGCACATGTGTGTCATGTGGGCAGTGTGTTGACAATCAGAGAACTTTTCTCTCATTTTCCTATCCACAGCCTGCCTTTCCTTAACCCAAGGTAATATTTTATTATTTGCTTTATTTTGTGTATCTTTGTGTGCATGTGTGCAGCAAGAAACTGATCAGAATTTTGGCAGAGGATGGTTCTGTAAGTGTGAATAGTTCCTCTTGGTTTGGTGGAGTTCTTTTTCCTGGAACCCAGTCCCTAGGGCTCATGTGGGGGGAGGTTGCCATCCCTTGTTGACTTCAATGCCTTCCTGTCCACCTGCCCGACTAGAAGGCTGTGTGTTCTGTATGAGGAAGTATGACTTGAGATCACCTATTAATCCTACCCTAGTAAACATAGGACAGTAAGTGGGAGATGACAGTGGCTTCTGACTACTTTATAAATTATTATTATTAAACCCAAGTGCCTGGGTTTGTTTCAAAACTTCCTCTGTTTAATTATGTGTCTTGGAAACATCTCTCAGACTTAATATCTTATGATTCTTCTGCAGTGACTCACTGATACAGTCATATTAACCCAATTTCCATCTCCTACTCATATCTGGAAGTATTTCATGAAATTTGGAGTCGAACATACTCAAATATTGAATTGGGTTGCCATGTGACCTTGAATGAGTTAATTCTGAGTTACTTCATCTTGGAAAAAGGGGATGTTGCCTGAGCCCGCGGGTTGGAGACCCGCCTGGGCAACTTGGCGAGACCTCATCTCTACAATAAATCAAAAATTAGCGGGGCGTGGTAGCGCATGCCTGTAGTTCCAGCTACTTGGAAGGCTGAGTGGAAGGATCGCCGGAGCCCAGCAGGTCAAGGCTGCAGTGGCAGGAGCGGTCACTGCACTCCAGTCTGGGCGACAGAGTGAGACTCCAACTAAAAAAAAAAAAAAAAAAAAAAGAAAGAAAGAAAAAGGGGATAACAGTGATACCTGCTTAATAGAATTATTTTATAGATTGAATTAAACCAAGCTTGTGAAGGTCCTAATGTAATACTTATACAGGAAGGTTATAGGGCTGTTATAACAAAATACCACAAATTAGGTGTTTTCAAACAACACACATTTATTCGCTCACCACTTTGGAGCCTAGAATTTTGACATCAAAGTGTCAGAATGGCAATGCTTCTTCTGGAGCCTCATGAAAAGAAGCCTTCCTTGTTTCCTGTTTCCTCCAGCTTCCAGTGGCTTCGGGCATTTCTTGGCTGTGACTGCATAACCACAATCTGTGCCTACCTCTGTCTTCACATGGTCTTCTCTCAATCTCTGTCCTCTCTTCTTCTTGTAAAGACACCAGTCACTGGATTGAGAGTCCATCCTAAATCCTGTATGACATTATCTTGTGATCCTTAACTAAGTACATCTGAAAAAAAATAGGGTCACAGTCTGTGTTTCTGGGTGGACGTGAAATTTGGGGGAACACTATACAACCCATTACATCTACCAATCTAGGTCCCTCTCTTTTTTCAAATCATCTCAAAATTTACATCAATCAGAGAATTCACTTCTCCTACTTTATGGATTTTCTTTACTTTTCTTCATCCTCACTGTCTTGACTCATAACAACTTGCACCTGTGTGACTTAACTACCCTGTAAATTGATCTTGTGTTTCTCTGGTCACTCATATTCATTCTCCACATTGCCTTCAAGGTGGTCTTTTAAAAGTACAAACAAGCCGGGCTCAGTGGCTCAGCCTGTAATCCCGCGCCTTTGGGAGGCTGAGGTGAGTGGATTGCCTGAGCCCACGGGTTCGAGACCCACCTGGGCAGCGAGACCTCATCTCTACAATAAATCAAAAAATCAGCCGGGCATGGTAGCACGCGCCTGTAATTCCGGCTACTTGGAAAGCTGAGGTGGAAGGATCACCGGAGCCCAGCAGGTCGAGGCTGCGGTGGCCGGGAACAGCTACTGCACTCCAGTCTGGGCGACAGAGTGAGACACCAACTCAAAAAAAAAAAAGTACAGACAGATCTGATCAAGGGAGTTTTTTTTCTCCCCCCCCCCAAAAAAAAACCTCTAAAAGCTTCCAGTTGTCTTTAGGATAAAATTCTTAGCATTCAAGACTCTTCAAAAGTTGGTTTCAAACTGCCTTTCTAACCTAATATTCCATTATGCTCTTCACTAATTGTCCCCAGCTGTTCCAACTCATTCTTAACTAGGTTCAAGGGAGAATTTCACTAATGCTGCATCCACAATGGGCTTGTTCCAGGGTAAGAACTTAAAGTCCAGGCACAATTAAGTAGACGGTTAATTGAAAGTGTCTTGAAACAGGCATTAACTCAGGTATGTATGTGAGAAGGGAGCTGGTCAGTTCTAGAGAACCAAGGTCAAATATTAGACCTGAGGGATGAGTTTGGTTTCAGTAACACAGATGAGAGCTTTAGAGCCAGAGCGATTAGGAACATGTTTAGATGAGGAAGATAAGTTGGTGAAACAGTTGAGATTCTAGTCCTTGACCTAAATGAGTGTGTGTGATGAATTCAATCACATATTGGGGGCTGGCCAAGTGACTGGACCGGGCTGGCTTCACAGCCCTGGTGCAGTACGGAAATGCACTCTGTGGTCAGCTTAATGAGGGACTTAAGCTGCTTCAGAAGTGATTGACAAGGCTCACAAGATAGATGATCACACCTCAAATCCATGTTATGATTTATTACAAAAATTCCTTCCTTCCTTTCTTCCTTCCTTCTTTCTTCCCTCCCTTCCCTTCCCTTCTTCCCTCCCTCTCTTCCTTTCTGTAGTCAGCAGGGAGGGACACATGGACCAGAGAGCCCAGTGACCTAATCCTTATGACACTCTGGTAATTTCTGTGTTTATTCTGTGGGACACAAGGCACAAATAACTCCAGGTCATAACTTGAGTTTGTAGCTGTTTGCTGTTGTGGTTTCCTAAACAGCTGGGCAGATGGAAGAACTGAGCCATCACCGTTTTTTGAGCATGTCAGATTCTACTTGTCTTGACTCTTGCTGTATTGCACATCTAGTTTCTGAATCATTTGGACTTGTAGAGCATAAATCAGGAGGTCAACCTCTACCACCCAAGAGAACTTGACTTGATGGTCTCTCAGGAGTTCCACCTCTGATACTTTATGCCTCTGAATTCAGCAAACTATCTAAGTGAGCTTGCATTCTCTCTTCCTTTCAGATTTGGCTGATACGCTTGATGCATGACTTGCTGGGAAGCAATGAGGGACTTAAGCTGCTTCAGAAGTGATTTACTACTTCAGAAGTGATTTACAAGACTCATAAGATGTAACCACATCTCAAACCCTTTATAATTTATTTTAAAAAATTTCTCCTTTCCTTCCTTCCTCCCATCCCCATTTCTTTCTTCCTTTTACTAGTAATTATTTCTCTAACAATAAGTCAATTCGGGGAAATTACTTCTCTGACAATAAGTCAATTCAGGGAATTATCAGACTCAGAAGGTTTCAGTACTGGATTGAGCCTTGGAGATGACTGGATCTAACATCTTTATTTAACAGAAGGGAAAATCGAGGCACAGGACTTCAGGGTTCCCTACCAGTATCCCCAAGCTAGTTAGCAGCATATTTTCTGGTTTTCATTGCAGTCAGGGCTTTTTCCTCTTGAATCAGGATCGTGATTATTTATGATTTTTTAAAATGATATAATTTTGTTCTCTCATTCCTGCCTTGATCATTTTATAAGAACAGAGAGGAACAAGCGTTCTGGGAGAATGGTCACCTGACTGCGGCTATCATCTGATTTGCACCTCACAACTCCTCTTTCTCCCTTTTATACACTCCTACTGTTCTAGTATAGTCTGAAGGATCAACTCCTTTTCCTGAGCCAGCTGGGAGGGAGGCAGGGTTTTCTTCCTCTAGATCAGCATCAGAGCTGGAGAGGAGACTGCCCCAGGCTAAGGAAAGGACAGGCTGGGGGACCCTGAGAAGACACTGGTTTTGTGGACCTGAGGGAAGCCTTTAGAGTCTGGTTCCTCAGGTCCAGCAGGACCTGGGGAGCTACACTTGCCCTGACCCAGAGGTGGCTGAGTGTGAGGACCTGTTTTGTGCCAAAGTTTGGTGCCACCTCTCTGTACCTTCAAAGGAGACTAACAATCTACTGGTTTCTAAAGTGCGATTCCCCTAGGGTAAGACATGTTTTCCCAACATGATGTGTGTGACTGACACCAGTTAGGAGACTCCAATAACCAGAATGAGGTAAATGAACATGCAGACAAATGAAATGAGGACACATTTAAGTGGTTGGTCCTGACAGATAGAAAGGAGGGAGACGTGTCAGAACCAATAGGACCCATTCCATGAACAAGACTTGCTAGAGCATGACAGTGGTGGGGTGGTTTGAACCCAAACAACAAAGACCCTGAGGGAGAGTCAAGTGCACCACAGACATGTAGCTAAAGACATGATCTCCCAGTTAAACAACGTAGCAGATTAACTGAAGGAGAGAATGAGTATCATGAAGACAAGTAGGAAAGAAATCGTAAGGAAAAAGAAGGAGCTATCCCAGACTTAACATGTGAAAAATAGGAGTTCCAGATTTAGAAGGGACCTTTAAAAAAAAGTTAATCCTTTAACAGATAATCTGATGGGAGTGGAAAGATTTTCCCCAAGTTTCAAAGAGGCCTGAATTTGCAGATTAAAAGTGTTCATATTCAAGGTAAGATTAATGGTGACAAGTAATATCCACACGACAATATTCTGGTAAGAGTCCTGAGCCTCTCAGATCATGTGAATATATTATAATCTTCCAGATGGAAAGAACAAGTTACTTATAATAGGGAAAGAATCAGAAAAATCAGACCTCTCATCTGTAACACTAGAGCTTGCGATATAATGGAATAACATGTACACGCTATAAAGAGAAAGGCAGCTATGCAAGAATCCTGTATAAACCAATATAAACTTTATTACTTGCTAAAGCGCAATATAAATATTTGCTGGTATTCAAAAATTTAGAGTCTCCATATTCTCAATATGAGAAAGATACTCAAGAATAAATTCTAACAAATTGCAGTGAGACTAATGGATACCTCAAATAGGTGAGATAAATGAAAGAAAAAGTAGTGTGACAGACCATTATAGATGCATAGAGATAATGATACATTTTAGATTATTGGAAAGTATAATGAAAGTAAAAATTAAGGAAGAGTGGTAAGAACATTCAGATAAAAGCCTGGGTATTAAAATCTCTAAACAATAGCAAAACTTGGGAATTGTGGCAGAGAGGAAGGAAAAGGAAGAGAAAATGTGAAGAGGTTGGAGGGAAGGAAAGATACAAGGGAGAGAGAATAGCCTAAAGATCTCATTTAGTAGGGTATGTGTTGTAGGAGAAATGAGAACATACAGCATCTTGTTCAAATAAATTTGTGTTACCCTGTTTGGAAATAATAGTAGAGAAATAAGAGTTTGATTTTAAATGCAAAGGAGGGGAAGGCAATCATTAATGGAAAGGTCACATGTATTGAAACTTTCAAATTAATAGGAGAGAATGAACTGTCTACCAATCTGTTGAAACCAGAAAAAATAAATAAATAAAAGGAAAAAGTGGGTACAGTACTTTAAAAATATAATAAAATGAGTAATGTGAAGGCACAAAGTGAATTAAATATGATTGGCATAATTATCTCATTAAAATATAGACTGTCAAATTGATTTTTAAGAACTTAGTCATGTTGTTTACAAGAAACATGATTAAATGATAAAGTTTAAAAATAAAGAGATAGACAAACAATTATAAGGCAAACAAAGACAAAGACAAGTTAATCAAAAAAGTAGAATGTATGATTAAAAACACAGAAAAGAATCATAAGGCTCACAGTACTGTATCATGATAATCAGCATAATTTATAACTGAGATTTGTATTCCCAATACTCTTCAGATCTTGGTGCTTCTGCATTATCTTGGATTTTTCATTTTGAAATAGGTCCTAGAGGGTCAGATGTTTTGAGTATGCTAGAATCTGTCCTGGGGGTGGAGGCAAGAAAAACACAAAGACCATCTCCTCCTGTGGCTCCTCGAATGGCACAGCTGCCTGAAGAAGTATTGTCTATGAGCAGGTCTCCTAACAGATCCTTACACTGGTTATTTGTTGGAGGGAGGCTGTTTCTAGCTGCATTTCAGTGCCATTCTCTTCTTTTGACAGTCTTCTAGCTTTGACCAGTTTTGCCAGAGTAGCTCTATATTTCACTGGCATCATCTTTGTACAGAAGTATTCTGAGTAGGCATGTGCTTATGAATTACATGAAATTGTAAGAATATTACTGGGAAATGTATAGGTGCAACATTTCTGGAGGGCAATTTAGCTACCCATATCAAGAGACTTCATGATTTTCATAAGGGACTTCATGACCCAGTAATTCCACTTTTAAGAATTTATTCTTTAAAAATAATAAGAAAGTGTATACATGTGATCTACCAGAGTTTTATTTATGAATGCAAGCATTTGCTAGTGGCCAAAATGTCCAACTAAAGAATATTGAGCAAATAAACTATGTATATCTCACAAATATGCATATCTCAAATGGAATATTCTGCAACAATTAAAAATGATGTCAATAAATAATAATATAGGACAATGCTTGTGCACAGTATCAAGTGAAAGTGTATATTAAAGAAGCATATCTTCATGTTAACCCCTAAATGGTGGCATTGTAGGTACCATTTAAAAATTATTTTTCAACATAAACAATTTTCTTTAATAAGCAATAATTCCTCTATGATCATGAAAACAGTTGCATTTTTTCAATGAAAAGAAAATAATAAATAATAATAATCTACTTTGTTGAGTGTTACATTTAGTACTAAAAAAAAATAGCTTAAAGATACCCATTTTATTTATACAAGATGCCCTGAGCCTGGAAGAAATGACCTAAATATGAGGTGATAGATTTTCAACAGAGAGATGAGTTAGTTTAGTCTTTTCTAAATATTTTATTATGAAAATCCTTTTCAATTCCTTTCACAATAAGGAGACTCAGTCTATTTCTAACTTGTTAGAGCTTGGTATCCTTTTATATCAGCAAACATTTGTTGTGAATCTCATTTATGTTCATTACTATGCTAGACACAGTGTAGACACAAAACATAAGCTCTGCCCTCCAGAAATTTGTAATCTGGTGAAAGAGGCCAGTATTATATTAGTTAAGAAAAAAGACTAGTCTCTGTAATTGATCAAGTCCTGAATCTCAATAGCTTTACATTGGTTTACTTCATGTTCATGTGAAGGTCCTGGTCAGTGGGCACTTTTTTCACAAATTGTGATTGAGAGACCCTGACTCCTTCCATCTTGTGGCTCTGCCATAAGGCTCTGAATTTGCTGAAACCTCTACATCCAGTCTGCAGAGAAGGGGAGGGAAAGAATGGGAAATTGCACAGGATGTTTTCATCAGCCAGTGCAGGAAGTAGCATTCATCACTTGGACTATTCCATTGGCTCCACTTATGCAAAGGGGTGAGGCAGTCTAGGAAAGGAGATCTCAATCCAGGCGGCTGCTTGTCAGCAGCAGTGCAACCATGTTGGACAGATGGTTGACTTCCATCATAAAACCATACAAGATAGTAATTAAGAGGAAAATGCCTTATAATTATTTCCATATTTGTTATTTCCTGATTTTTACCTAATTGTTGTGCTGAAATAAGTGAGATCCATGATTCAGGCTATTAAATTTATTGTTTTTCATTCTTAAAGTTGCTGGTTCTTGTGAGTCTGTTCTCTGCCAGAGTCTGGATATGCATGACACTGAGACAGAGAAAGGTCCTTGCCCTTATGGATCTAGTGGTATACTCATTTACATATCAATTGTGAAAAATTGGAAGCAGTTGTCCAGTATAGCAAGTTTGGAGCCAGACAGACTGCAGTTCAAATTCACACCTTGCCTATAACAGAGCCACTTTGAGAAAATTATTTAACATTTTTAAAGTACAGTTTTCTCATCTATAAAGTGGGTATTACAATGTTCCACTGTATTGTCTCTATGAGAGTTAAATAATAAATGAGCCATGCATGGAACACAAATGTTCTTGATCTCGGAAACCTGAGACTACAAAAAAATAAAAATAAAAAATAAGGTACCATATGGTCTAAATATTAGTTTCTCAAAATTTAAAAAAATCATGATCTTTCTTAAGAGTAGAGAAGGGTATAAAGTGAAAGGTAAATGTGTTTTCATCCTTGCTTCTAGTCCTGCTGTCCGAGGTACTCATATTTATCCCTTCTTGCCTACCCTTCCAGAGATTTTCTGTGCATAGGCAAATAACTGCACATATGTGTACGCTTTAAAAATTACAAATGAAATTGTGCTAAGCAGGATTTTGTATCTATCTTGTTTTATCACATAATATACTTTAGAAGTTTTCCAATATCACCATATATGGACCTCTTTCTTTTTGATAGGCAAATAATGGCTTACAATATGTGTATAATGTACTAAGTGTTCTCTATTGATAAATATTTGGCTTATTTTTTGGCTTTTCCTATGGCTACAATGCTGCTACAAACACTTGTGAGCATATATATATTTATATTTGTTAGACAGCATAGATTCAGGAACATATCTGTAGTATAACTCCTAGAAATGTGGTAACTTGGCACAGTGCCCAGCTATCTTTTCATATTTATCACCACTTTCTCTTTTTTCCCTCGGTTTTGTGTCCTTTGTTGTTATTTATATAAAACTGTTTATTTTTAATACATATTTTTAAAGAGTTCTTATTATAATAGTATTATCATTTGGGTGTCAAAGGTAAGTATTTTCTGATTTGTTATTTTAAATCTTTGCTCCAGGTATTTTTTGCTACTCAAACATTTTTTATTGACATATTTATTATTCTTTTACATTTTTGGTCTCTGTGAGGTGTTCTCTCACTACAGGATTAATTTGAAAAAAATATTTACTTTTAGTATACTAAACATTTTTTTAAAATGTTTGAATCTTTGTTACACCTGAAATTTGTTTTTGAATAATGATTGCAGTAGATATTTAGTCTTATTATTTTTTCCAAATAGATTGATAGTTATAATAATATTACATAATGAATATCTGATTTGTTCTCTACTCTGCTTATTTGTACCTATTTTTTATTATGTATTTATATGTATTTTGGTATACTTTTGAAGTCTCTGTAATAGTCCATTGATTTATATGTCTTCCCAGCACTAACACCAAATAGTTTAAATTAATGTGGCTTTATAATTTTGACAATAACATCTGACTAATGCTTATTCATAGTTCTTCTTTGACAGAATCTCCCTGACTGCTCCCAGATTTTTTATGTTATGAGATAAATCACTTCTGTGATGTGATTGGTTTTTATTGCATTTAAAATTACTTTAGGAAAATCCATTTCCTTTCAACATGTGGTCTTCCTCTTGGGGATATTCAAGTCTTCTATCTCCCTTAGATAACTTTAACATTTTAAAATCCAGGTCCTGCATATTTCTTAAGCATATTCCTGAGTATTTTTATATTTAATTTTTCTATAATAACATAGATAAATATTTTTCATTATATTTCCTAACTATTGATTTTGGGGGGGTTGAGTTGTTATCAACAACTGTTTACTGAATTCTCTATTTATTTTAAAACTTATTTCAATTTTTTGTTTTATTTTGTGCTTTTTAAAATCTTTTTTGTTTTAATATTTTATTTTAAAGATGTGGGGTACAATTCAGAATTATGGATACAAGTAGTCAGCGTACAGGTGATGTTTGGGCCTCTCTTTTCTTTCTGTTTTGCCTGGTTTGAGATCAGGTTCTCTTATTGATGTTGTGTCCTCCCCAAACCCACCCGGCAGTATCCTGCTACTGCCAATCCTTTTCTTATAGTATTATGGTTTATGTTCAGGGTCTGCTTATGAGTGAGAAGATATGGTACTCAGTTATTTGTTTCTGTGATAGATCACTGAGTATGATAGACTCTAAATCCACCCAAATTGCTGAAAGGCCATATGTTTGTCCTTCTTTATGGCTGTGTAATATTCCATTGTGTGTATGTGCCACATTTTTTTTTTAATCCAATTCTGTTTCGATGGGCAGCACAGTTGGTTCCACATTTTTGACATTGTGAACGGTGCTGCAATAAACATGTGTGTGCAGGTATCTTTTTGGTAGAATGATTTGAGTTCCTCCAGGTATATTCCCAGTAGGGGGATGGCTGGGGCATATGGAAGGCCAATTTCTAGTTCTTTTAGAAATCACCACATTGTTTTCCATAGAGGTTGCACTAGTTTGTACTCCCACCAGCAGTGTAGAAACGTTCCTTTTTCATTGCATCTTGGCCCGCGTCTGTTGTTTATTTTATTAATGATGGCCATGCTTACTGGGGTTAGGTAGTATCTAGATGTGGTTTTGATTTGAATTTCTCTGATGATTAGTGAGACTGAGCACTTTATCACGTGTCTGTTGGCTGCCTGCATATCTTCTCTTGAGAAGTGTCTACTCATGTCTTTTGCCCACTTTTTAATGGGGCTGTTTGGTTTTTTCCTTTTTGTATGTTGAGTTCCTTGTAGATCCTGAATGTTAGGCCTTTGTCAGATATACAGTTGGCAAATATTTTATTTTGTGCTTTTTTTTTTTTTGAGTTGGAGTCTTACTCTGTCACCCAGACTGGAGTGCAGTGGCCG